>NW_004567103.1:84186448-84189273 GCF_000260355.1 Condylura cristata
ATTTAGAAAAAAAAAAGTGGGCAAAATTCCATACATTTCTATGATTAAAAACTCTCAAAAAAGTGGAAGAAAACTTCCTTCGCTTGATAAAGTACAAAACCTCACAGCAAGGCCATATTTCATGGTGAAAGACTGGAGGCTCTTCCTTATAAATTTAGAAACAAAACGAGCATATCTGATCTGGTCATTTCTGTTCAACATTCTATTGGAATTTTTAGCCAAAGAAATTTTCAATAAGAAGAACTAAATGGCGTCCAGACTGGGAAAGAAATGTAACAGCCAAAGGCTGTTGCCAGCAGTGCCCCCTAGTGGACTGCTTGTGAGGATCCATAGTCAGGGGAAAGTTCAAGCAAAGTATCGGGTGGGGGTGGAAGCTCAGATAGAAATATGAGGGAATGCAGAGGCAGCTTTCAGGATTCAGCATTCCGGACTTCAACGTTTTTCCAGATCTTCAGGGATTCAGGGTCAACTATTTCTATCCCCACCACGCCCATCTTCCAGAAGGCTGTTGGCCTAGGAAGGATGCGAAGAGGCATTCTAGTCACCTACCTCAGAGAGGAAAAGTTCCGAGGCTTTGCAAGTTTCTGACTGACTGAAACTGTTCCCAACGTTCCTGCTGTCACAGTATCCCAGGGAAGGCAAAGACCTGTAGCAGGTACCTCCCTGAGTTTCCTGAATGTGGCCACTTGTCTGGTGGTTTGCCTGCTGCAGCTGCAGTTTTGAGCGTTGCTTGTCTCATTGAATTGGATCTCGGCCTATATTCTGGCTGCCACAAGCTCCAGGCTGCTGTGGCGGGAAGACGCCATCTCAGGAGTGTTTGTGTTTAGGACACGACACTGCTTCCGGTGAGGTAAGCAGCTATCTGTGGCCTTAGTGACTCTTTGTTTTCCCCCGTTTGTTGAATAAATCCCATTATTGTTGTTTGAACCTGAGTAGGATTGCAGTTGTGTAAGAGGGTGAAAAACTCAGATGGTGGCCAGGAAACTATTTAAGCCAAGTTTCCTTGGTCAGTTTTAGTGCCCCTTACTGCCCTGTATCAGAGGTAAAACAATCTCTATTTGTAGATGCTAGTATCTTGTGTGCTGAAAATCCTAGCACATCTACTAAAACAGTATTAAAACTAATAAGTGAGCTCAAGTTTGTGAGACAAGCAGTGTACAAAAATCAATCATATAGCATAATTGAAATCCACAATTTGTAAGCAATTTAAGAAAAAAAATCACTTACAGTATTATCAAAGGTAATAAATTAATTAGCAGTAAATATTACAAAAGAGGTACCAAACTGAATTCTGAAAGCTCTAAAATTTTAAGATATTTTTTCAATTTTAAATAAACGGAAAGAAATCTACATTCATGGGTTATAAGACTAATATTGTGAAGGTGGCATCACTGTCCAACTACCTTTGTTTATACACTGATAAGCTAATTTAAAAATTTATACCTGGGCCCTCCCTGGTGGCGCAGCGGGTTAAAGCACTGCACTAAGAAACTAAAGCCACTTCCGCATGAGTTCCATCCCCGCCTGCCCCGGAGGCGACCACATGGGGAGGCAGACCTCTCCTGACCCGCCAGCTGCTCCCCTCAGCAGTGTACTTCGTCCATCTGCCTGTTCTGCTCCCCACTCTGTCTCTGGTGAATCCTCTCACCCTCCGCAACTCTGGCCTGTACCCCAGTTCTGTACGAATAAATAAATAAATCTTTAAAAAAAAAATTATACCAACTTGCAAGGATCCTAGAATAGTCAAGAAAATGTTAAAACAAAACAAAACAAAATAATGAATTTGGATGACTCATCCATCTCATTTTTAAAAAAAGATTTACTTATTTATGTATACAATAGCTGGGGTGCAGGCCACAGGTGCTGGGTGGGGAGTGGGCAGGTTAGAGGATTCATCAGAGACAGTTTGGGGCAGAATAGGCCGATTAATTGAAACACACTGCTGAGGGAGGGTAGTAGGGAGACAGAGGCCTGCTGCGCTGTGTGGGGTCACTCCCTTGCTGGGGATTGAATTCACGCTGTAGTGGCTGAGACTTACCTCTTTGCACAATCAAGGAGGCCTTCATCCTTCTCATTTTAAAACATTATACAGCAACATTACTCAAAAAAGCCCCACTTATATAAAGATAAACATATAGAACAATCGGATATAATTTTAAATCAACTTCTAACCCTTTCATCTATAGTCAATTTATTTTTGACACAATGCTAAGATCTTTCAATGGGGAAAATGTTTTATTCAGTAATATCCCTGAAACAACTGTGTAGTCACCTGTAAAAGAATGAAATTGGACCCTATCTTCATAACATATGTAAAATTATATCAAATGGACTAAAGGCCAAATGTAAGAACTAAAATTATAAAACTCTTAGATGAAATCTTAAAGGTTAATTATCATGACCTTGGATTATGCTATGGGTTCTTACATATAATACTGAAGCAGGAGCTATCAAAGGAAAAATAAATTGAGCTTCTTTTAAATTAATTTTTTTGCATTTTAAAGATGTTATCAAAAATTAAAAATAAATACAAAATGAAAGAAAAATTACAAATCACATCTTTGACAAGAATACAGTAACAGACAATTTATTTTTTTAATTTAGATGTAAGAAATTTACAAAAAAATGAATAGATGTTTTTTCTAAATATGCAAATGACCATGAAGATCATGAAAATTATTTGATATTATTAGTCATATGGGAAGTGAAAATCAAAAACACAATAAGGAGCTACTTTATTTCCACTAGGATGATTTAAACATAAAATTCAGGTAATAGTCATTGATAAGAATGCTGGAATTAGGCCCTTCCTCGTGGCACAGCAG
>NW_004567103.1:84189683-84215214 GCF_000260355.1 Condylura cristata
TGTCAAAAATATTCTAAAATAGACTGGTGATAGTTGAACATCCCTGTGAAATTTTGGAAAACATTTAATTGTACATGGTAAGTGGATGAATTATATGGTTTGTGAATTACATCTTAATAAAGCTGTTAAAAATTTTCTGTGATGAGAATTTAGGCAGAGGTTAAGCAAATGGATTTATCTTCAGTCATTGCATATTTGAATAACTGATGAATTTAGCACAGTTTGGGATTCAGATGACTTTGCAACTCAAAAGAATCAAAGGAAGAAGGGATTGAGTGGATTTAATTAGTGCCATTTTCATCCACTTGAGGGGTATTGGTTCTTGGTAATTAATAGGGCAGAGGTTGGGAGCAGGAGATCTGATTTTCAGCTTATGGCATTTAGTGCAGCTGAGATCTTGGAATCTTGGGGTTCTTTGATTTGCAATGAGGACCAGGTCCATTTACATGGACCATAGAGAGCTTCAAGGAGGGTCAGGAGCTCTCTGCAGAGACCTGAACTAGAAGGCTCTTGAAAAGGGCTGTTTTCTGTTATTCCTCCTTTTGTTTGAAAACCACCACTGCCACTGACATTTTTTTTTTTAAAGATGTATTTATGTATACGGAACTAGGGTATAGGCCAGAGGTGCAGTGCAGGGGCAGTAAGAGGATTCATTAGAGACAGAGTGGGGAGCAGAACAGGCAACTGATGAAGTACACGGCTGAGGGGAACAGAGAGGGCAAGACAAGAGAGGTCTGCTGCACCATACATGTAACTTCCCTGGTCAGGAATTGAACTCGTGCTTAAATGGCCAAAGCCAGCCTCGTAGTGCTGAGCTTGAGGCTGTGCTTCAACCTATAGTGCTACCGGGGAGAGCCCCTCTACTGACTTTAAAAAATATATATTTATTTATTTATGCATGTAAGAGGTATAGGCCAGAGCTGGGGTTGGGGGGTAGTGTGGTGGTGGTGAGAGGATTCATCAGAGACAGAGTGGGGAATAGAACAGGCAGATCCACTGAATTACACTTAGGGGAGCAGCAGGTGAGGCAGGAGAAGTCTGATATGCTATGTGGGTCACCGCCTTGGCCTGGGTGTTGAACTCTTGCTGCAGTGGCTGGCCATAACTTCACAGTGCTGAGCTTTGACCCCTTACACCACCAGGGGTTCCTCCACTGTCTTTTTCAATAGTGACCTCACTATCAAGTTTTAATAGATTGCAGTATTTGTGAGGTCTGGTGTGTGGAGTCTTATTTCTTCCTGAGTGTTAGATATACAAAACTGTCCACTCTGCTTCTCTTCTCTATTTGTGTCTCTGTTTTGCAAGACATTTCTATTAACAATGACTTATAAGACATAAACTATTTGCTTCCAGGCTTAAATTTCATTTAAAGTTAGTAATATTTGGACAGTGGCTTCAAACTAGTGTACATAAAGTGAGATGCTGTAACCAGTGTCTGAGATATAAGGCCATCTGTGAGCAGGGAACAGCAGGCCTGGACAACAGAGACTGCCTTCAGGCCTGCTTCTGTGGTGCTCTGGAGAATTACTAACTCTTACAGGCTCTGGGTCAATGTGTGAGGAACAGAATTTAGATAGTTTCAAATACATGACAAGAATAGTGGGGCAATTGTTTTGGGGCCAATGGGGCCCATGTGAACAAGAGGCTCAATTGTCAAAGTTACATTGAAGCATTAGCAGGAAAACCTAACCTTGGTACCCATGGGTATAATAACCACGTACTTTCCAGCCTAAGTTGCTTACTGTGTTAACTTTTTATGAAACACTGAATTTACCTGTAACTGCAAGAATCCATATGTGAGACATTTTATTTTGTGTTATTTCTGAATGTTAATTTCCTTTCCTGTTGTGGAGTCTTGAATTGCATAGCTATGGGCATTTTAAAAATCAATCCATCAATGAACAAAACTGCTGACATTTTTGAACCAAAATTGCTTTTATAATTAAAGGATGCATGTTTTGTCTCAAATGTTTGCAAACTATAGAAGGAGTCTGTAGGGTAACTGGGACATGAGTTTCTTTTTTGCCCAACAAATAAATAGTATAAATGACAAATTGATAAAGTAATTCATTACTAGTCAACTCTGAAATTCCAAAGGTTCTTTGTGACTTTGAATCCAAATGGCCAGGTTACCTTCTCAGTGCCAATATGGGGAGATGATTAAATGTACCCCTTTAGGCTCTGGGCGCTGATATGGGGAGATGATTAAATGTACCCCTGTAGGCTCTGGGCGCGGATGACTGAAACTGGTGAAACTGTGCAGTCTAATTGCAAAGCCACACTGGAGTTAGACACATTTTTTTTTAAGATTTATTTATTTATGCAAAAACATTTTGAGTGCAGTCCTACATGGATTGTTTACTATCTCAGTGGACTTCAGAAGTCCTCTGACTTTTCTGGATCTCAGCTACTCAATCAAAAAGTGAATTAAGTAGGAAAAAAAAAAAAGGTATTAATATCTTTGAGCACAATCCTTAGCATATGTAGCATATGTAAAGCATTTGCTAAAGGTCAGATGTTATTGTTCCTGGAGAAAAGGTCAAGAAGTGCCTAAGAGGTGCATACAGTTTCACTCACACGGACCCTCCCTGGTGATACAGCCTGTTAAAGTGCAGCACTAGGTAGCTGCACAAGTTCTATCCCTGAGCAGGGAGGTGACCCACATCCTCTCCTAACCTGCTTGCTCCTCCCTCAGCAGTGTATTTCAGTAGATATGCCTGTTCTGTTCCCCACTCTGTCTCTGGTGAATCCTCTCAACAGCCCTGCACCTCTGGCTTGTATCCTAGCTCTGTATGCATAAATCGGTAAATCTTTAAAATAAAAATTCACTCACATAATGAACATAGGTTGTAAAAGGAGATAGGCCCAGAGACAGAGTATACTTGGCCTGCTCTCCCTTACTTTGTTTTAAATAGTAAGTTTGATTTTGAAGCATGTTCATTTCTCATTAAGTAACTTGCTTATTAAACACGTGCAGAAAAAATGCACATTTTATTGTTTCATTTATTTTTTTTTTAAGATTTACTTTATGCATACTAGAGCTGGGGTAGAGATTCGGGGGCAAATGAGAGGATTCATCAGAGTCAGAGGAGGGAGCAGAATAGACAGCTCCACTGAAATATACTGTTGAGGGGAGCAGCAGGAAAGACAGGAGAGGTCTGCTAAGCCATATGGGTCACTTCTCTGGTCAAGGATTGAACTCATGCTGCAATGGCTGCAGGTAGCTTCATAGTGCTGAGACTCAACCCCTTATGATGCCAACAACAACAACAACAACAACAACAAAAAAGCACATTTTAAAAAGCAGGTTTTCATATGCTGTATTTTCACTACTTTACTTATCTTCTGTGCTCCAACTGCTCATTCCTCCCCTTGTCCTCAACCCCCAGCAACCAATGACCATTTTGGTCTCTATAATTTTCTCTTTTTCAGAATGTCATACATTTGGATTCAAACAGAATGTCATTTTTCAACTTCACATTGAGACAGAGTGGGGTACAGAACAGGCAGATGTACTAAAATACAGTGCTGAAGGGAACAGTGGGTGGGCCAGGAGAGGTCTGCCATGTCATGTGGGTCACCTCTCTGGCTGGGGATCAAACTCATGCTGTAGTGGCTTCTGAGAGCTTCATAGTGCTTTAACCTGTTGTGCCATCAAGGATAACCCAAGTCACTAACTTTTAGTGCTAAATAATCATCCATTGTCTGGATGAATTCCAGTGCCTCACCTATTCACCTATTTATTTTGTCAGTGTTTTATAGTTCATCTCATAAGCTGAGATGTAGTGGCATTTCACTGTTGTTTTACTTTGTATTTTCCTAATCCTACACAATGCAGATTTTTTATAGTTTTGATAATATGTAATGAATGAAAATGTATTTTATACTTATTTAGTAAATTTTTGAGGATTGTTATATACTGTACAAGTTTTGTTTGTTCATTTCCCATTTTTAACTTTTTTCTATCTATAGCAATGGTACTGTATGTGATTTAGATTTAGATGACGGCTCACACCTCTTCATATGTTATCGCACCAAGCCTGCTGCCCATAGTTGCAACACTCAGAGTCCTCGCCTCCATAGCTTGGGTCTCCTCACCCTTTTGATCCATAAATTCCCCCCATAGTCCCAATTCTATAGTTAGATTTCTATGGTCTGTTTTGATTTAGATTGTTTCTTTGTTTTGTGGCTTTATATTCCAAAAATCATCTGCTATTTGTCTTTCTCTTTCTGATTTATTTCACTTAACATAGTCTCCCCTAATTCCACACAATGGCACAATCCTCTTGTTTTCCTGCTAACTGTTCATTGTGTAGATGGACAGATCCCTTGTCCATTTTTAATTCACTTGTCATTAGACATTTAGTTTGTTTCCATAACTGATTAATGCAAATAACTGAGCATATATCTGTCATCAATGTTTTTTTATTCTTTGGATAGATACCTAGGAATTAAAATAACTGGCTTATATGGTAGATTTTTTTTTTTTAATGAAAACAACAACAACAGCAACAACAGCAACAACAAACTCCATGGTTTTCCATAGGAGCTGAATCAGTCTACATTCTCACCAACAATGGATGCTTCTTTCATTGCCATATTCTGCTAATTCTTAGGTCAGGTCTTTTTCATTTGGGCCATTTTCACAGATGTAAGTTGGCATTTCATTGTGGTTTTGATTTGCATTTCCCTGGGATAAGTGGTGATGAACATTTTTTTATATGCCTAATTGATCGTGACAAAATGGGCACAAAAATAGTCTAAATACTACTTCTGAAATAATAGATAGGAGGCCACACACCATGTTAATTAAATATGCTGACTTTAGAATCAGGCAATCCTGACATCAAACACTCATTCTGTAAATCTCCAGGAATGAAGATGTGTTACTTTTACCTCCATGAAGTTCTATCTTCTCATAGTGAATATGCATAGAAACTATTTCTAAATTTTTAGAATTTAGAATGGGAAATTTAAATAAAATAGTGCATAAAGCATTTAGCATAATGACTTATTTATAGGGTATTTCCAACAAATAGCAGTCATTGTAAATATGATCATATTTAATAACCACATCTTATCTTCCACATCCCTTGCCTCTTCCTTCCCTTCAAGGGCTTTTGCATTATTTAATTAACAACATAATAACTATTGTACATGAGGCCTTTTTATAATTCTGACTCTTTTAAAGACAAAACATTTTCAAAATGATAATTTACATCCTGCACATGTGAGGGTGTCATTTTATAGACATGGGTGCAAAGACCAGAAAAGTGGATGGTTTTATTCTCAGTGTCACATATTCAGTGTGACATACAGAAGAGATAAGGTAAGGTCAGAACCCAGGCGTCTTAGCTTCCATTTCTTGAGTTATTCCATTATTAGACTCTTTATGCCTTCTGGAAAAAGGACAGATGATTTTTTTTACAACCTCTATGCCTCAGAACAACAAAAGGAATCAGACTGTAGAATTTAGTCATTCATGTGTAGAGATTTCATACTCACACATATTAATGAAATAATGTAGCCACTTGCCACAGAATGAAAATAACTAAAGCATTTTAAACTTAGGGAAATGAGTTACTGCTTAAGGAGTGTGGCTATTCATAGTTTTGGTCAGTAGGATATGACTTTTTTTGTTTTGGTTTATTATAGAGCTCTATATAAACCCTCGAAGAGAGAGAGAGAGAGAAGAGAAAAGTCAGATTTAAGTTAATGAGGGAACAAAGGGGTCATTATGAAAGAGAGAAAACAAAAACTAAGATTCCAATGTAAACATGTAGTGGTTTTCTTTCTTTCTTGTTTTTTTTTTCTTTTTAATTTTCAATCAAACAGCTATTTAGTGGAAGAACAAGTCAGTCTGAATTCACATCTAAAAAGGTTTCTTTCTGTTTGTATAGTAGTCAGAGTGGTAGTGCATGATTAGAAAAGTCCTCAAGTGAGCTGGTAATTCCCTAGAAGTAGAGAGAGATTGGGAGGCAAGATAAGGGATCTTTTGGAGAGAAATCAGCTCTTGGCAAACAGATTCATGTTCAAGGTGGAAGATATGTATCTAGACATATATCTAGCAATTCTCAGTGAGGAAGTTTCCTGGAAAGGCCACGTGTTGGTTAGTTTGCTATTATCTTCTATAAAAGAGGCTCCCTCAGAACAACAAATTACTGCTAAAGGAGGGCATTTATGTAGGGAACCTCATACCATCCATTAATATTCATTCATCATAAGTTTAATTTTATTCCCATCAAATTCTATATTTTCTACTTACTACTGCTTAAACTAAATACATTAATTCATTCAATTACTGGGCATTTCTCATCAGAATGGACATAAAAGGCATGCTAATATCATAGTTTCATTATTCTGTCTCTGGACATAAGGTGGGGGCAGTAGAGATGACATGGCCTATGATATAAGAAAAAAAATAATTGATCTTATGCTGAATGAATATTTGTAAACCACTAGGGAAAAACACACACACACACACACACACACACAATCACTCATCTCAGATGTTTGTAAAAGTTAAATAAAATGTAATATATAAACATTCTTGATGCTCTGTACATATTAAAGATATTAATGTGCCAAGTAAGTGCCTTTGGGGAAATAAAAAATGTTTTTAGAAACTTAATAATAAGAAATTGATTTTATACCTTGAAGCCAAATTGATTTTATTTGAAACTATAATACTAATACTACTAATAATTTTTTGAATATATATTAGGTGCTAGGCATTGCTTTAAGGGTTTTCCATGTACTAATAAAGGCAAAGTTCACAATAACCCTAAGAGGTAGATATTATATTACCTTTACCTTCATTTTTTTCAAATGATAAAGTCTTAACACATAAAAGTTAGTACCTTTCACAACATCATACAATTCTTAGTGACAGGATTATGATTCAGGCAGGCAGAATTTCCAGTGTATCTTCTTACTTATCTTGCCATCTATTTCAATTGGTATAGATTAATTTATTCTTCAATATCAATTAGTCTCCCAATCACAGTGGATTAAAGCAGAAAGTAGTATTTCTTATTTATGTATGCTCATTTCAGGGTACCTAAGGGAGCTGTTTCAAAACCCTCCATCCACTTGAATTCATTTGAAGACCTCCACCCTCTTAAACTATTTGCCATAAATTTGAGAAGCCTGTGATAAATATTTTAATAAACCCAGAAGTGATAAAAAGAATATTAGCTAATATGCCACTGGACAAATCAAAGACCATGCCTCCAAAGCTACAACATTTGAAAAAGCTACATTTACTATGTGTGTGCAATGAGAACAATAGTAAAGCTTCTGACACACCCTACTGACTTTGAAGTTAAACCCCAAACACACACACACACACACACACACACACATGTGCGCACTGGATACACACACATACAACTCTGGTGCAAGAGCAAATATATTCTGTAAATACCAGTAGAAGCAGAAAGCAGACATAGAATTTCACTCAACTATGTTCTCTCTATTTCCCCATCTTCCTCCTTCCCCCTCCTGCTCTCCCTTTTCTTCTCTTTCTTTCTCTCTCCTTGCCCACCATCAAATTAACTTTTATTGGGAGGAGGCTTTCTTGTGCTAGTTACACTGAGTGATTTTTGTTTAGGAAAACTGAAAACTGATGCTTGATTGCTTTTTTTTTTTTTTTAGCATATAAGCTTGGGCATACAACATGTCAAATATCTAAATATGAAGTAGAATAGCTCTAACATGAAGCTCTAAGATTCAAATTAGTCTTTGATCTAGCTTCATCCTATGAAGGAGGAATATAAATCTATTTGCTAAAAGTTAGTCTGTGGATACTTGAAAATACTAAAATAAGTAGATACGTTTGTCTGATTGCATTGAGACAGAAATATTAGTTTTATTTTCTGCTTCGTCACTTAATAGGTGTTTGCATTTTTATGTAAGTTTTGTTATATGGCATCCTCATGCAAATTACTTATGAGTTCCGAGTTTCCAGTGTCTTTTAACATTTTAAGGAGCATCTAATCTTAAGTTCTGTGAAAATTTCAGCATACAATCAAATATTTCCAGGGATTTGTGGGCAGAGTGAATTCTTCTAAGCTATCAAGGAAATTCTTACTACTATGTTTTATGTTAGATGATTTTAAATGTTCTATTGGCTTATTCTTGCAGAGATTGTCTTTAAGTGCAAACATGTTCATGAACTCCTTTTCTATTTATAATCACTTGTGAATACCATATTTTATCCCTTTGGATGAGCATAACATACAGGACACATTGAGTGACTTGAGCCAAAGGAATTTGTTTTTGGACAGTTTCTGAAACCTGAAAGTCCAAGATCAAGGTGCTGGCAAGTTTGTTTTCTCCTAGAACCCCTGAACTTGTTCTGTGTGTGTATACCCCTAGTAAACTCCTAGTGCAAGCAATAATCTTTTGGGTTGGGACCCCTCACCCTTATGACCTCACTGAACCTTAATCGCCACCTTTATACTACTGTCTCCACATGCAGGTGCATAGGGGGTGAACAGATGAATTTAAGGGGTCACATTTCAGTCAATAATCTGTCACTACATAAAGTTCTGGACTATATTTGAGGTCTGCTGATGACATTGCAAAAAGAAAATGTTTCTACATGACAATGTATCAGAAAACTAAGTTGTTTTACTGGTGCTCTTTGCTTTTAATTTTATTTTGACACATCAAGTGTCAAAGGCTCATAAAGACCCAGACATGTAAGAACTATTTCATATTAGAGATAGAATTCCAGTCCTAGTTTGCCCAAATTAAGATTATATAAAAATTACTTGTGTGCATTCTCTGGGGGATAAACAATGTATTCCTGAATTTGTGGGGGCTCATACTGAAAACAGGTCCTTCGAGAGCTGAAAAGAGACTCCACATGTTACCTAGAATTGCCAAGCCTGCATGTGAGGGTGATTGGACCCTACCTGAAAGGAGAATGTAGACTGTTGGAGACTTAACTTTGATGATGTTGATATAACTGCTATTTTAAAGTATTTTTCATAAGATTCAACACTGTCATTAGAACAGTGATCTTGCACAATGGTGATACATTGTGTGTGAGTTAATAAAAAGGGGAAGAAACATTATGTATTTAATGCATCAAGTTTAATGCCATAAATACATAGGTTAATTCCCTTTCTAGTAAGAAAAAAATAGTTTTTTTTTTCCTATTAAAATTACATAGTTTTGGGCCCTCCCTGATGGCGCAGCGGGTTGGGGCACAGCACTGAGAGGCTGAAGCCACTTCTGCATGAGTTCGATCCCTGCCTGCCCCGGAGGTGACCACATGGCACGGCAGACCTCTCCTGACCCTCCCGCTGCTCCCCTCAGCAGTGTACTTTGTTGATCTGCATGTTCTGATCCCCACTCTATGGTGAAACCTCTCGCCACTCCTGAGCCTCTGGCCTGTACCCCAGTTCTGTATGCACAAAATAAATAAATCTTTAAAAAAATACATAGTTTTTCCCCCTTTTTATTAAAGAAAGTATATGTTTCTATTAAACACAGACTACTGAATTAAGTACACACATGCAAAATATCTCAAAGTCACTGAAATAAAATATATTTTTCAATCTCCAAAAGTTAAACAGGAAAGAATGATAACTGTACTTTCACTGGAAAAGGTGGGATAAAAGTAACAAAAATCAAAATGTCAAGTGATGGTGGGAAGTCCACGAGGATTACAATTGTGACTGAAAAAAAGTACAAGATGAAGAAAGTTGTAAAAAAAAAAAAAAGAGAGAATTAAAAAGTAAAACAACAACAAAATGTTTAGTTAGAAAATTGAAATAACTTCCATTTGTTGTACTCATGTTTAAATGCAGAGATGCTTCTAGGGCTTGCTCAGTTTAAACTTCTTTTTTAAAGATTTATTTATTTATGCATATAGAACTAGGGTATAGTTCAGAGGTGCTGGGGTGAGAGGATTCACCAGAGACCGAGTGGGAAGCAGACCAGACAGATCGATGAAGTACACTGCTGAGGGGAGCTGTTGGCGGGTCAGGCCATGTGGGTCAGCTCCCTGGCCAGGGATCGAACTCATGCTGTAGTGGCTGCAAGAGCTTCATAGTGCTGTGCTTTAACCCACTGCACCACCAGGGAGGGCCCTATGTGTTCTTTTTAAAGATAGGTTTAAGTCTGATTTCCACACTCTTATAATTTACTTATCCATTCAGAACCTTCACCAAGAGAGAAGAGAAAGGCTTTGAGTCAGAAAATGGCTAGCCCATGCCCAATCAATTCATCTAGAGGATTCACAATACATAACTCACTCAGCGCTCAGTTGCTCAACTGAGAATACGTCTGTAAGAAAGACACTCTCCATTTCAGGGAGGGCTGAGCAGAGACTCAGGTCTGCAACCTCTGGTTGTGATAGTAGCGTAACTGAAGGTATAATGTGACTATAGTCCCTCAAAAAGGCCCATGACCATCATAACCAGTTTCTATAATGAGAGCATTATATCATTTCTTGACTTACAAAGTAGTAAAGATGAGATTCTACAAGATGTCTACTCACTGCCATTGGCTGAAATCGTCTTCATAGAGCTCTACTGGCCCTTGGTACCACTTGCCAGACACTAAAGCTACACTTTTTTACTTCTTATTTTTTCACAATATTAAATACATTATGATGGAAACTAGGGATTCTTGGTTCTGATGCAGACAGCAGAGTACCAATATATACAGAGGAACTTTTGCAAAGTATGTTATCATAGGGGGGATATGGAAATTATTTCTTTAGGAAAATACCATAATAAACTATTTGGGAAAAAAAGGGAAAAGTCTGAAAGTGCTGGTGTTGGCATGGAACAAGATAAGAAAACCTCAGGGGCTCTATTGGACCACACTGGCGGGGCTTGTTTCTGCTCAGAGAGAGGCTAAGGCCGGAGGGCCAGGGCTGAGGAAGCAGCATCATTGCAGGGGTGAAAAGGATGGAGACTTCCACTTGGGGAACCTCATAGGGAGAAACAACTTGGCAAAGGCCAGTGGAAGGCTGGCTAAAGTACATTTTAGCCCGAAGACTAACACACTGCTGGGGGGGGTTGTGAAGGTTTGTTGTGACCTCAGTTTCCCCCCTCTTATCTAGCCATTTCACATCCAGCAAAATCCACTACACATATGCCATGCTGAGGGCTCTTTTTTGCTTTTATTGTAACTTTTGTGAAAGATGGAAATAAGCTATTGCCCTCTTGGAGTGAGGTGTGCAGGTGAGAACAGCACAAGCAAGAAAGCAAGACAAAGAGATTTAATTAAGACCAAGTGGGAAAGCTAGGTGCAGGGAACCGTGGTTTGAGGCAAACTGCAATTCTGAGATATCCAAGAGAAAAATTGAGATTTCCAAAGGCTTGGAATTGGTCTGCCAGGCTTTATTAAGATCTCAAAGCACAAGGACAGAATGATTTGTGCTTTACAAGTGAATTAAAATTAATGATCATTTTATGTATTTAGGTTTATTTGACTTACCTGCTCACAATAGAGATCTATAACACATCGAAACTGGGATTTTAGGGCTTTGCAGAGACAGACTGTTGCTGTGCTCTTTGAAGTTCATGTTAGATGCTGACTACAGTTAAATCTTGTTGAAAATACAGACACCAATTTAAGCAACCTCTATCAGTATGCTTATTGGTGAATATTTTTAGTCATATTCATGAAATTTATGTCTGTGTGCATGTTCTTCTCATAGTTTACTAGCTAAAGTAAGTCTTAAAATATAATATTTTTGGTATAAATGAGACTTAAACTCTGACATTGTGAGAGGCTAGTGTTTATAGTGTAGGTATTATCTTCCTAGCCCTATGCCAAGTCCTTTACACACCTCATCTGATTTTAATCTTTACTAGTGGGTATCTGTTACCAGTTGATAACTGAGTGCCTCCGTACTCAATGTAATGAAGCAGCTGACAGGTTTGCACAACTATGAGAGACCAGAATTAACTTTTGTAATAAGTTGTGTCTGTACCCAAACTAGGCACCATTTTCTAAATACAACTCAAGACAATCTAAAAATAAATTCTAAAAGGTGAAAACCTTAAAAGCACAACCTGAATCAATCCCCTTGAAAAGAGAGATAAGGCTGTCACATTTACCAGCAGACCAGCTCAGCGCCCAGCAGATTGTCCAGAGAGCAGGGCAGTTATGATTTCCTAACCAACATAATAGAGAGCTAAGCATAATGAGAGTGGAAAACAACTTGGAAGTCTTTATGTATTTTTTTTTTTTCCCTTCAGGAACAAGGTGGTTTGGAAATATGCCCACTTTAACTTCTCTTTGTTTACCGGTACCTCCCATTCTTGTGACCAGGTTGATAAAAATGCATCTTTGACAGTTAGCATTACTGAAACATTGTGTTATTGTAGCATGGGGCTTAATGAAAAAGGTAAGAAAAGAGTGAGGGAGAGAAAGAAAGAGGGAAAACTAACACAAGAGACAAAAGTTTTCCTTTTTTTTTTTTAAGATTTATTTATTTATACATACAGAACTGGCATACAGGCCAGACACGTGGGGGTGGGAGAGGTGAGAGGATTCACCAGAGACAGAGCAGGGAGCAGAACAGGCAGACTGACTGGAAAATATTGCTGAGGGGAGCAGCAGGTGGGTCAGGAGAGGTCTGCTGCACCATGTGGGTCAGCTCCTGGGCTGGGGGATCAAACTCATGCTATAGTGGCTGCAATTGTTTCATAGTGTTGTGCTCTAACCCGTTGCACCACCATGGAGGGCCCCAAAATTTCTTTTAATGTTAGATGTTGGAATTAGCAAATAATGCATTACACAGCCACCATCCACTAACTAGAAAATATACATACTCTTGAAACATTGAAATTATAGGGAGGTTTGTTTTTTTCATTTCAAAGTCAAAACTTGCAGCCTCTTATTCATTTCTGTGAGTCTGCTAATCCTAAGTGGTCTGTTGGGACATCATTTGTTACTTGCAGTTCTGCATTCCTATACAAAGTCAGAACTGCCCTTCAGAAACTGGTCAACCGGTCAAAGGAGCCAAACCTTACAACGTATCTTTCAAATCAATCAAGAACAGAAAGCTTGATTACCATGGGAAGGGTATACATTATGAAGTATGACCAGGAATGCCTAGGGGGCTTAAGGACCAATGCATGACAAGGAAGCTCAGAAGGTGACCAGTGGAACACCTTGAAAAGATTGAAACCCTGACTGGGGAAGTAGGGATGGACCTTAATTACAATAATGAGTCATCAAGCAGATGAGACGTACCTGGAAGGCAGACTCATACTCCCTCACACTATAGATGATAGCACATTTTATATTTACTTCTTCTCTTCTCTCTTTTTTTCCTCATTTCCCTTACAACTGATGCTGTATGATTATTTTCTCAATAAAAAGGCCAGGATCTTGTTCTTCAGCAGCATCCTGCATTATGTAGCTTGCTCCACAATAGTATATATATATTTTTTTATCAGTATGCTATTGCCCAAAGCAAAATTTCTCCTGGACAAGCACTGAGTACATCTACTTACATATATGTGTGTATGCATAATCATGCATAATAAAAATATGGATTACAGTGAATTAACACTACAGAGTTTCAGTATGATTTAGTAAAATGCAATTGTATAATTATACAAGTTTACTTTATCAGTGGTCAAGTTCCTGGGAAGAACTAGGTGGCTAATTCAGGCCAGCACCACATCACCCTCATGTTCAAATCATGACTTTAGGAATTCACAAAGGGGTTGGGAACAAAACAATGACATCTCTGTGACATCTGACCAGGGAGCGCCCTCAGCTTGAAGCATCTAGGGGCAAGGAACACTTTATGTTTGGGGATAGACCATTATTGATAGTTTCAATTATTAAAAAGAAAATATTTGTTCCACACTATATTCTTACATAGCATTTCCAACCATGGATGAAACCCCAGAGATATAAAAACAGCCTGTCCTCCTTTTTTAAATGTTTTTTTCCCTCTTTTACATTACAAATCTCTTTAAGCTTTTTTCTTCCTCAGTTAAAGAATTTTTAGCTCTGTTCTTTCTTTATTTCCCAGGATAAATTCCAGATGGCTATAATTTTTTTGAGTTGTTTAAATAGATAGGTGTATTGTTATAATAAGATTATTTTTCAAGTCACTAAGATGAGTGCATAAAAGCAAAAGCCTGTATCTTAAACACAGACTGGAAAGTGAGGGATTAAGAAGGGCTGTGCACATACCTTCAGATTTCCTTGACAGCCATTACTGCAATTCCTTTAGTTCCCTATCTTTAAATTCTATATTATTTTCTTAGAATTGTTTTCTTCAAGTAAGATATATTTCCTATAGAATTTGAAAATGTTGATGATAAGAAATGATAAAAGTACTGTGCTGATAGAGAAATATAAATAGTTCCGGGTATAGTTTTTGAGTTCTTTTATTTGGTAAATTGGATTATAGGAAACATTTCCAAATCCCTCTTGAAAGGATGCCTATTTTCTACTATCACAAAGCTTGCTTTTATTGGGCTCACTTACTGATTTTAAGATTCCAGTGGGACAATGTACGGTTTGGAAGTGAAAAGAAAATATTGACGAATTTGATAAATTCATTTTGATTGCTGTATCTTCCTGATTCACAATATGTTTTAAGAATTTTTAGCATATTATTTGACTCCTCCATCTCCTTCCTCCCTCATCAGTTTCTCCTTTGTTTTTACTTATCAAATATTACAATCACTGCATTCATTTTTCATGATGTTCTGCATTCACTTGACTAAACAGCTTTCCTTTAAGAGTTTTCAAAGCTCGTACAACTGTATCAAAAGTTCCTGTGGAAAGTTGTTGAAAAACTCTAAGTTGTTTTTCATGTGTGTTAAATCTGGCTTAATTTTTTCTTCTCAAAACAAGTTGTGATTTTCTTAATATTTCTTCTTTAAAAAAAAGAATTACACCATGTAAGTCTCATAATTTGAAGGCTGATTTATGTTCACTTTAACAGATTTTCTCTAAGGATTAGTCTTTCTGAGGTAAAATTGGCAATATCTGAGTGAGTGGAGATAGAATTAAAAACAAAAAAGTCAGAAAATTGCACAACATATTAGAAAACTTAAGTGCTAAGAAAAGATAGAGCAAAACTATCAAAACAATAGATAACGAATTCAAAGTTGAGATAGTTTGAAATTTTATATAAGCCAGTCTGGGAAAACGTCTTTAATGAGGTGGTATTTGAGGAATTACTTAATATTTGAGAAGGAGCCAGCTTTGTGAATACTGAGGAAGGAATGCTCTTGGCAGACTAGCACAAGTGCAAAGCCCCTTATGTAATAGCAAGTTTGATCCATCTGTAATAGGAACATCAGGTTTAGTAGAAGTGTCCAGAAGGACTGTCGCAGGACAGGTGTCAAGAACCAGGACACCAGCTATAGAGAATCTTGTAGACCATCATAAGGTGTTAGGTTTTACTTTGAGTATCATGGGGACCACTTTCAGCATTTTGAGCAGACTACCCCTGTCTAGCTGCAGTTTTAAAATATTCTGACTGCTGTGTTGAAGTGCAACAAGTAGAGATTAGAATTAAACAACTTTTGTGTTTAGTGAGAACTGACTATGTCTTAGAAAAAGATGGTAATGATGGAGATAGTTCAAAGTGGTTGGGGTTGGGAAGTATTTTAAAACTGAAATCCTTAGTATATGCACATTTTGATTCTTGATAAACTTATATAATTATATAATCAATAAAAATAAAATTTATAAATAAAATTTATAAATAAAATTTAACAGAATAAAAAAGAACTAAGGACAATCAAGTTTCACTATTTTCTGGAACTTTCCTTTTATCTAGTTCATCATTAGAATACATCTTTAATAAAAGTGCAAAGTGTAAATCAATCAATCCAGCATTCTATTTCACCTAGTATAGGGGTGAGAACTTCATCAAAACCACAGAGAACTTCATCAAAACCACAGGTTTTGAGAGGACTCTGTCAATTATTAAAAATGAAACTCTGAAAGACATAAATATAGAATCAACAGGATAGCATGTGGATGGTATGTGGAGCTAAAAGAAAAGGAGGGTGTGGCCTGACTCTCTTCTGACACATGTGTGAGTCCTGATCGTTTATTGAGAAGTCAAGGCTTAAAATCTAACACAAAGTACCCTGATCACATAATACCCAAACTTGCGTGTAACGTAAAAATCATTCCAATATATTTTACAGGTATGGAAACCAAAGCTGAGATAGGCAGCCACATGTCACATGATAGCCATTATACTCCCAGCAGTTCATATTTTGGGTAAATGTAAACTTATACTAAATAGAAAGTTCATGCATCGATGTTCATAAACTGTAAGTGTACTAAATTTAATGTCCACAATGTCCACACTCATGTCATCACCACCCATTCCGGAGTCTGACTGCACTGCAGTCTCCCGTTCTCCCTTCTGACACAATAACCTCTCTCTCTAACCTCCTGAAACATAGATTTTGCTTGTTATTTAACATTATAAAAATTAGTTAATCTCTTCATTTAGCATTATTTTCATGAGATCCACATGCATTGTGAAGTGTGGTTGTAGTTCATTTGTTTTCATTATAATAGTCTGCTCCATAAATATAACCTCTATTGATCCAGGTTACTATTAATGGACATTTGAACCCATCTCCTCTCTTTGTCTTTTCTTGGCTATGTGATTATCACTTTTATAAATATTTTGCTTATGTTTTGTGAACTATTTTACTGCTTAACTGAAGTTATATGACATCATTAATTGTAGCTTCATCTCTCTTTCACTTGCATAGTAGCTTTACAGACCCATTATATTTGATGATTTGGCTTTAGCATGTGATCCCCAGAAAATGTGTTATCATTTACACTTTGTAAAAACATAAGTATGTGTCACTCTAAAAGATATGACTTCAG
Source organism: Condylura cristata (assembly GCF_000260355.1). Lineage (NCBI taxonomy): Eukaryota > Metazoa > Chordata > Mammalia > Eulipotyphla > Talpidae > Condylura > Condylura cristata. The sequence continues at coordinate 84,206,550 of NW_004567103.1, forward strand.
TCAAATCTTATTCTTACCAATTTTAGAGAAGATCAATGATTATTTTACATAAGGATAATTGGTGTCTAAAGACCATTAAGAAAGATAAGACTCATAATGAATGATTTAATTACTTGGGCTTGGCTATAATTAAAAAAAAAAAAAACATGGATGAGTGAACACTGTTATTTCAAAGGGGGATGTTGGTAAGAAATAAAAGGAATAATATAAAATCATATAATAATGCTAGTAATAGTAATAATAATAATAGCTATAGCTTATTGAAAAAGGCAGGATAACTTAGTGGCCAGTAAAATGGAATTTAGAAACAAATTGGTTAAACTCTGAACTCTGGCTGTTTCCAACTATCTGATCTTATTCTGCTTAGTTTCATCATCTATCATATATTATATGTTACCATTAATATTATTTTTGAGCACATATATATAATATTTCTATTTCACAGCCTTTGAGTAAATGTAAACTTATACTAAATAGAAAGTTCATGCATCGGTGTTCATAAACTGTAAGTGTACTATCTTTAAACTTATATAAACATATTTTCTATCTTTAAACTTATATAAACATATTTTCATTTTATAAACTTTCTTGCCTTTTGTACTTAATATTGTTTCTCACTTCACAAAACATGTATTTTGTAATACATGCCATTAACTTGTCTTTTTGAGTGTCTCTTTAATAGACACTTTTGTTAGCTTAGTGCACCAGGGCAAATCTCGGTGGAATCTTCTTGTCCATTTTACAGGTATAGTCATGAAGGCTCACAGGTAAATTGCTTACTTATAACTTGAAAGTTTATTAAGTAACCAAACTTGTCTTCTTTTCTGAAAGCCCATTATATTTTGCTATTTCTTGCTGCCCCCTGTGGTTTAATTAAAAATTTAATCTTCTATGGCTTAACTATTTTGAGCTAGTTTTAATCCTCTGTATTATTTGGTTACCAATATTTTAAGTATTCACTTCTGGATGACAGCAATGACAAGGCTTGCACAAATTGCCCAGTCAGTTTAAAAAATATATATATATATTTATTTATACATACAGAACTGGGTTATAGCCCAGAGGTGTAGGGGTGGTAAGAGGATTCACCAGAGACAGAATGGGGGGGCTGAACAGGCAGACTGACAAAGTACACTGCTGAGGGGAACATCAGGCAAAAAAGGAGAGTTCTACTGTGCCATGTGGGTCACCTCCCTGGCTGGGATGGAATTTGTGCTGACACTGCTGTGGCTAGCTTCACAATGCCGTACTTTAACCTGTTGCGTCACCAGGGAGGGACCTCCCAGTCAAATTCTAATCTCTTATATTTGTAATTTTGGAATATCATAATAGTAGAAAAAAATAAAACAAAGCCATGCATATAATGGCATGAACTTTTCTTTCTCTACAGGAATTTTAAGCTATAGTAGAACTCATTCAAATTACAATTTTTAAAAAAATGTTAAGTGTAAATAATGAGCATTCACTCCTGGTAAAGATTAAGTAAAATGCAAATGTATCTCCCAGGAATACAACTAAAAATCTAGATAAATTCTAGAAAAACAAATTAAATTCAACTGATTGGGTAGAAAATAAGATTTTTGAACTACCACTGAACTGGCATTAAATTTCTTTCTTTCTTTCGTTCTTTTTAATTCCTTGCTTTCTCTAGTCTAGCTTTGTACTAATTAGGGAAAGAAGATATTTAAAATTTTTCTGTTTCTGGTACATTTTTTATGGGCCACATAGAATAGGCTGATATCTAGCAATTCGCTATTGCTGTTGTCTTCCTCTAACCTGGCTTCTAGTAAATCTCACAGTACCAAAGAAGTTGCAGCAACAGGAAAGACACTTAATATTTCCAGAGAGGTACCTAATAATCCTAGAGCGGGACATGTGTAGCCTCAAAATTATGGGGGATCCCCATTGTTGTGTTTTTTTTCCTAACCTCTATGTATTGACCTCAGAGACAGACTCAGTTACAGAAAGCTCATGACAAAATAGGGAGATTAAGTTTTGGTTCTGTTGTCAGAAAATCAGAATTAGGATCCCAGAGAAAAGAAGTTTTCAGGGAAATCGTAGGGTTCAAAATTATCAAGATAATTATCCAATAAGATTGTGCATAAACTTCTGAGTTCTGTCCAAATCTGTACATGCATCCATTTAAACAACATATAAAATATTTTGAGAACTAAAGTAAAGCACTGATTATCCAAATCTTAAACTGGTTATTGAGTGGTGTACTTAAAGGGTCCAAGGGTAAGGATGAAGACAGAAAGAAAGAAAATAAAGGAAGGAGAAAAGGAGGGAGGAAGGAACAGTGGGTGAAGGAAAGAAAGTAGGGGAAGAGAGGAGACAGGAAGAGGGAAGAAAGGAGAGCCATGTTGGTAATGTATATAAATTAAAACATGAATATATGATTGGGTACTACAGACAAATTGTATTCAAAAAAGTTCTCTGATACACCTTAATAACTAAAGTCTTAAGAATGTTTTTTTTTTTAATATTGAAAACAACTATATAAAAAGCAATTCTTACAGTAGAACAATTCAAAAGTTTACGGGTTTCTCACAGAAAAAAAAAGCTAGCAAAGGCACTGAACAGTGAAACTAAAGTGTTAAAATGGGAAAAATTAAAAGCTGTCAGATCAAAGTCTATTTACCAGAAATATCCTCAGAATTTAAAATTCTTATATGAGAAAAAATTAATAAAGTTTGTCAGCAATAGGTCTGTTCTAAAGAAATGCTAGAAGTCATTCAAACAGAGTGGAATTTTATCAGAGGGAGAACTTCTGGATTGAAGACAGAACAACAGAAATATTAAATAACAGGTTAAATGCAAATAGTTTCTCCTCTTGAGTTTTTAAATTATGTAAGTGTCAGTTAAAAGCAAACATTACATATGGACAATGGAAAGTCCATTATATGTGCTTGCAATATAAATGGAAACTACAACATAAAGATATAGGGGTACAAAAACCTCAGCAGTGGTAACAATTCTACATTTCATCTTTATTTCATTAATTCCCTTTAAGTGGTAAACTAATTATTCTAAGTAGATTGTGAAACCTTAAATCTTTATAATTGTAATCTCAAGAGCAAACACTTAAACCTATACTGAGATAAAGCAAAAATAAATAGCTAAATAAAAATGAAGCAATAAAAACATTGATATCATGCAGAATAAAACAAAGAGAAAAATAGGGATAAAAGCCAAGAAAGCAAAATATGACATTATAAGCCTATGTTGGATAGATCAGCTATTACTTAACTATAAGTGGTTCAAACACCAGATGAAAGTTCAGAATGAATTTTAAAAAGATGAAGTTCCAAGATATCCACTACACATACAATGGTAAGAGTTAAAAAGTGCAAAATGATATACCATGTAAACATTAATCAGTAGGTAATGGAAAGAACAAGTCACAGTCTCCTTGGGTCTCTTGCAGTTTTATACATCTTGCAAGCTAGTTCTGAATGTTGTTCTAAACTCTCTTAACAGGATTTTTCTATGGGAAGCACACTTGTTAGATAGGAAATGTCGCCAAATAAGACCAAACACCAGGCATATCACAGCCCCATTTAGAAATCTGGGTGTTCTAAACTCAGATTTCTACTTATGCATAAGTTCTATGTTTCTTTCTGTGTTTCTTTATTTCCTATGGGAGATGGAGCATGGAAATCTGAGGCAAGGAATAAAAAAAAAAAAAAAGCTAATCATCTAGATACTGCTATTTCTGTGAGACATAAATTGTCCTTCATCTCTGAAACTTTTTGTCATTCACCAATGTCCAAACTGTGCTAGGCTAACATTAGTTTTCAAAAAGAATGAAAGTTCATATTCTCAGGTCCTAACATGGTATGAATACCTTAATATTAAACAAATCATACTTCAGAACAAGGAAAATTACCAGGGATAAAGAGAAATGTAATTACAAAGGTGTATTGTCAAGAAGATATACAAATCTGAAATGAATAGACACAAAAATATGGCTTCCAAAGACTGAACTAAAACTGCTAAAAATAACAACTAAGGTGAAAATAGCTACACGCAGAGTAGTTTGGAGATATCTATATCCTTCTCTCACTCAGAGAACAAGAGGAGACATATCAAAATATATAATGACTGAAAAAAAAAAACGAAACAACAACAAAAAAAAACCCAAATGGAATCCAGAAACCAAATGGAATCTACTTAACATTCATAGAACTCTCCACATAACAATATAACATTATGTGTATATGAAGCTTCACAAAGATAAACATTCTGCCTTATAAAACTATCCTTAGTAAATTTTAAAAACTTATGACCCCATTTCACGTAGATTGCCTGACTATAATTAATCAAGAAATTAATAACAAAAACAATAGGAGATCTCCCAATACTTGGAAATCAAGCAAAACACTTCTGAATAAGCCATCAGTTGAAGAGAAAGAGTTGGGTAAAAAATATGACTACAGGTAGCAGCATGAGAGGTTTTCCTGGAAGTTGAGATTATGTTATGCCTTAATTGAAGTGATGATTCTCTTATCAGTATGCATCAAAACTCATAAAATACATAGCCAAAAATAGAAACAATTTTACATATAAATTAATATATATATATATGTGAAATGGTTAAAACACACAAAAATGAATTTTATAGACAAAAGCAAAAATATATCCATTACTGACAAATTTTATTTATACCTAGTAGCAATACCATCATGGAGGGAGTTTTGAGTCATTTTAGAGCACAGAGTAAATATATCAACCTCCTGGAGATGGTCAAAGAAGCAGCTTTTCAGTGCTATCCTGCAACTTAAGCTAAAAATAATACCTTAGGAAATGAAAATCTAAGGTAAAATGAAAATGGCAATGCTAGTCATAAGATATGCACATCGAATACTCTTGTGAAAGCATCCACAATTCTGTTTGCAAATATCTTGTTTACATATAAGACAATAAAAATGAAATGTCTGGTTACACAGACCATAATTAACTTACTAGTTTACGATCCTTGACATAAAATCCTTAAATCGTAGGGATTCATTAAAAAAAAAAAAAAAAAAAGGCGGGGGTGGGGGCCTGTTAATACTAGTAGCTATCTTACAGGCAGTAAAAATAAAAATTTGAATCTATCTAAAATGCTTAGAATAGTACTTCAAACATGGTGAAGATTCAATGCTTGTAAAATAACTAATTGTTGTCCCATGTCCACAACCTAATCTCCAGTGTCTAAGAATATGCTACCTTAAGTGCAAAAGGAAATTTGTAGGTATGATTAAGTGAAGGATCTTGAAATTACATTGAATTTTCTGGCTGGCCCTGTGTAATGGCAAGGTTCCTTTCATACAAGTATAAGAGGGAAGCATGGGAATGAACATAACTGGCCACACCTTGATTTTAGCATCATGGGATCCATTTCAAACTTCTGATTATCAGGCTGCAAACAATAATTTGCATTCATTGAAGCCTCTGCTTGTGTTAATTTGTTACAGAATCAATAAGAATCAGACATTTAATTTTTGTAGTTTTATTTAAATTTATAAAAGTGCTGTTCTACAACTTTCCAAAAATTCTTATACATTCTCTATTTTTGTTCTTACAGAAATCAGATATTTTCTACATAAATGCATTCTGTTTGGTGGGTACAGACTTAGAATTGGTCATATCTGAATTAAATCCTGTCTGCAAAGATTTACCAGCACTGTCACTTGGCCATGTTGTGTAAATATATGAACCTAATGATACTATACACAGGTTAAATGAGTGTCAACTTGAGGGTTATTGTAGAAATTTATACATTCTTACAAATCACTTAGCACGGATTTCGGGTTACAATTAGTGGTGACTAATGAGAATTGTTAATATTAGTTGTTATCTTGCATCCTCATTATCTGAAGGAAAACTGAAGACCATAGGAAGCAGAAAACTTGTCCAAGTCATGTAGCCATTTCCTACCAAAGGTAGTTATGGAGCCCACATTTATTAGTTATTTTTGTTGTTGCTTTAAGAATTCTGCGGGTTTATTTTATGTAGAGTCTCTCTTGCTGTACAGAAGCTCCTTAACTTGATGTCGTCCCGCTGTTCACTAGCCTTGCTTTGGGTGAGGTATCTTTAAAAATGTGACTGAGGTGTATGCCATGTTTGCTAACATTTTCTTCTAGATATTTTATGATTTTGGGTCTTATGTTTAGTTCTTTAATCCATTTTGGCAGCAATATGGATGGAGCTGGAGGGAAAATGCTTACTGAAATAAGCCAGAAAGAAAAAACAAAACAAAACAAAACAAAAAACACTGGATGGTTTCACTCATAGCAGGAGGGATAAGGGGGTAACATTGAAGTAAAAACAAAAACAATGAACAACTATAAATCAGAGACATTTTATGGAAGTGGAGAGGGGAATAGGATCAAAACTGGGGCTGGAATTGTGCACAGGACTATGGTGATAGCACACAGGTGAATTGGTGGTGGGAAGTCCATGGGGATTACAACTGAAATGAAATAATGTACAAAATGAAGGATGATATAAAAAGAAAATACATTAAAATAAAGAATACTGCAGTTTTTTTCATGAGTTTATGAATATCTTTAACATATTTATTCTGTAGGAAACCTTGATGAAATAAGCAGAGGCTTAGATTCTTACTGAAAATTCACATTTCTCTTTTCTAGTTTTCCTTTTCACGTGGTAGTGCGTCATATGTTCAAAATCTCCTTTCTAAATCTCAAAGGAGTATAAGCTCCGAGTAAATCTGCTACCTTTACACTTGAAAATAAATAAATAAGTAAATAAATAAATAAATAAATAAATGAAGGTCTTTCTTCCCCTTCAAGTATCTTATTCTGAAGTAAAATGTGTCATGTCAAATGCTAACATAATAGCCCCCAGGTATGAATTGCATCTTTAGAATGCACTGAAGCAGTGCAACTACTAGGGCCCAGTAGTGTCAGCATTCGCTGCTTTTTGCCACCTGCTGGACATTCACTCTCACTGCAACATGATTTTAAATGGGACAAAAAGTCTGATGACAGCCTTAGTTTCTTGGTTGTTTTTTCTGCTGGAGACCTAAAATCTATAAATCTGTAAATGTATTGTATGGCCTGACTTGGGAAGAAAAAAAAAAAAATATATATATATATATATATATATATGTTCAGTTACCTCACATTTACGTTGTGCTTAGGTATGTATTTTCAAAGAGACCCTAAACACTTACCCAATGGATCACGATCCTTCAAAACCTGCATTTATGATGGCTTTCACTGAAAATGCTGCCCTTTGATTATTTTTCTTTCAAAAACGGTTTCATATAGTCCAGTGACGCCATGGTCTTCACATTCTATTTCAATTTCCTCAGATATATAGCCTCTTCTGACCTAACTCCTCTTTGTAACTTCCTTCTTATTTTTGCTCCCTTTCTCATACTCCATTACATGCATCCTTCAGCTATAACTTGCAATTATCTGCTAGACTGAATATGTGTCCCCCAAATACATGCTGAAACCTAATTCTCGAGATAGTGATATTTGAAAATGGGGTGGTGGCAGGTAATGGAGTGTGATCAGATGTGGGTTAGGACGGTTAGGATGTGTTAAGTGCGCTTAGGGGAGGGAACACAGAACTTGCTTCCTGTCTTTCTGCTTTTCATTATGAAGGATTCAGCAAGGTGTCTCACTACAAATCAGAAATGGAAATTTGCCAAACCTTGATTGTGTGTGGACTATCCAGACTACAGAACAGTAACAAACAGATTTCAATGTTGAAGCCTATCGTGCTTTGTTTTAGCAGCCCCAGCAGACTTAAAATATCTATTGATGTCGGTGCTTTTTCATGCTGCCTTTTTTTTTTCTATTACAAAAGTTTATTTTTACATCATTTTGTACATTTTTTTTTCCCTCTCAATTGTAATCCCCGCGGGTTTCCCATTACCAAGTCACCCATGCGCCATCACCATAATCCCGTGCATTTCCCTCCCCCACCCCGTTTTTGATCCCATTCCCCACTCCACCCCCACAAAATGTCTCTGGTATATGGTTATTCATTATTTTTGTTATTTTCCACCTGGTCCATTATACTCCTGCTATGAGTGACACCATCCGGTATTTTTCTTTCTCTTTCTGGCTTATCTCACTAAGCGTGATTTTTTCCAGTTCCATCCAAGTTGCTGCAAAAGACATGTGTTTCTCTTTTTTGGTTGCTGAGTAATATTCCATTGTATATATGTACCACATCTTTTTTATCCAGTCATCTACTTTTGGATGCCGCCTTTGTTTTGATTGGACCATTTCCCTTCATGAAATGCCTTTTCCCCTACTTAAAAAATTATTTAAAGAACAATCGAGCAAGCATGGGTGTGAGAGTGCACAGACACACCCACACTTAACCACATTGATTACACTCCATCCACCCCTGTTTTTACCCTCCTGCCTTCACCTCTGATAAACCTCATTTTGGTTTTCAAGATTTGCAAATTGTTTTGTTTTGTCCCTTTATCCAGTTAGCTTCCTTGTATTGTTCATGTAAGTGAAATCATCCACTTTCAAGTTTTGTCCATTTTGTGGCAAATGGCAAATTTCATCTTCCCTTATGGCTGAATAGATGTCATTGTGTCTTTATATGCGGTTCCTTTATCCAGTCACCCATGAAAGGACAAAAAGATTCCTTCCATTTCTTAACTTTTTAAATAATACTTCAATAA
>NW_004567103.1:84216524-84236388 GCF_000260355.1 Condylura cristata
CTGTACAGAAGCTCTTTAACTTGATGTAGTCCCATCTATTTATCTTTGCCTTCACTATTGTGGCATTGAGTGCTCTGTCTTTAACGATGTCGCTGAAGTGTATGTTGTGTAGTGTTTGACCCATCTTTGCTTCTAGGTATTTTATGCTTTCCGTTCTTATGTGTAGGTCTTTAATCCATTTCGAGTTGATTTTTGTGACTGGAGTGAGGCAGTGATCAGAGCTTTTACCTGTTTTTTAAATTGGGTTGTTTAATTTTTGCTGTTCAGTTCAATGAGTTCTTTGTATACATTCAATGTTGACCCTTTTTCCATGCGTGACCTGCAAATTTGTGCAAATATCTTGGCCTAGTCAGTAGACAGTCTCCTTAGTATGCTGATATTTTCTTCTGCTATGCAAAGGTTTTGAATTTGATGTAGTCCCAATTATTTTTACCTTGATTTTCCTTGTCATGAAGGTTCAGTCTTTGAAGACAACTGTATCACTAATGTCATAGAACACACCATAAATGTTCTATTATGTATGTTTGGATTTATTTCTGGGTTATTGGTTTTATTATATCGACCCATGTGGTAGGTTTTAGTTTAATACTTTATTGTATTAATTATTGTTAATTTAAAATTTAGTTTTAAATCAAGTAATATGATGCGTCAGTTTTTCTTTTTTTCTCAAAACTTTGTTATTACATATACATTTTAGAATATTTTGTTCATTTTCCATGAAAAAATAGTTTCAAGGAATTTTAATAGAGTACATTGTGTATTGCTTTGATAGGATGGCAATTTTGACTATATTAATTCTCTTATCCATGAACATGGAGTATATTTCCATCTCTTTGTGTTGTTCTCTGTAATTTACCACTTTCATTATATACTTTTTTTCTACCTCTTTATTAAATTTAATTTTAAGTATTAAGATCTATCTGATGTAATTATAAATGGTTTATTTTCATTCTTACTTGTTAAGAGAATGAATTAATTGTGACATCTGCTGCTACTTTACTAATTTATTGTTTCTAGTGGCTTTCTTTCTGACATGGAGTCTTTAGGGTTTATTATTTATATTATCATCTGCATGTAATTTTATTTCTTCTTTTTAATTTGGGTTCCTTTGATTATTTATAGAATTCTAAATTCTGGCTAAAGTCTCTAATACTGAATTAAAGGGAAATGGTAAAAGTGTATTTCCTTTAATTATTCCTGATCTGGAGAAAAAAAAAAAAAAACTCTTGTTTTTCATCAGTGAGTATGATATTGAAAGTATAGTATAATATTATAGTATATAGTTCTTTACAAATTTTGTTAGGACTTTTCATCTTAAGTCAGTACTATATCTTATGAAAAACCTCTGAATCTATTGATACAATAATGTGACCTTTATCCTTTTTTATTGATGTAGTAGATTATATTAATTGCTTTGCATATACAATCATCTTTGAATCTCTAGAAAAAAAAAAAAAAACTCAATTGGCCATGGTGAATGGCCCTTTTTCCCCCTTCAATTTAAACTGATACAATACTAAATTAGATAGACATATATTAATATTAAATTCACCTCATGCATAAAGTCAGGTTAAGCTCTAAAACAAATATGTTTCTTTATAGGAATAAAGTTAATATAATTTTGTACTGACTGTCATACAATAATTCTCCTTTCAAGCAAAACAATTTTCTCAGTATTCTTAAAGAATACCAAGAAGTAAAACTTGCCTTTTTAAACAATTATAATTTTATTTTCAAATATGTTAGTATATGCTAATGAAACAACTGTTATTTAAGTAATACCACTACCAATATCACTTGTATCATCATATCCCTTTCCCTTTTAACCTCAGAGCCCTCAATAGAATTATTGATGTCCACTGTTTTTTTTTTTTTTTTAAAGATTTATTTTTTTATACGTACAGAACTGGGGTACAGGCCAGAGATGCGGAGGGTGAGAGGATTCACCAGAGACAGAGCGGGAAGCAGAACAGGCAGATTGATGAAGTACCCTGCTGAGGGAAGCAGCGGGCAGGTCAGGAGAGGTCTGCCGTGCCATATGGTCTCCTCCGGGGTGACAGGGATCGAACTCATGCGGAAGTGGCTTTAGTTTCTCAGTGCAGTGCTTTAACCCGCTGCGCCACCAGGGAGGGCCTGTCCACTGGTTTTTTAAAGTGTTTTGTGTTATCAAATTGTCTGCTATGTAATTTTCTAGTATTTATTTTGCAGCACATGATGCTCTTAAATTCCTCCATTTTGTTGAGAATGACTGCATTTCATATTTACATGTGGCTGTAGACTGCTATATGATATATTGAATGAAAAATCTATATACATACAGTATACCATATAGCATCTATTATTTAAAATCTTTTCCAGGTAAGTTACTTTGTTCTACTGGATTTAGATTTTCCCTGAGGACTTCTTGTTCTGTCAATTGTGGTATATCCCTCTGTCTCTTCATTTTTAGATTTTTAAACATATTTTAAAATGTATTTTGTATAGGAGAACTGGAGTACAGGTAACAGGTGCAGGGGCAAGAGGGTGGTGAGAAAATTCACCAGAGACAACGGGGAGCAGAACAGGAGGTTCTACCAAAATATGCTGCTGAGGGAACAAGTGCATAGCCAAGGCAGGAGAGGTCGGTGGGTTAGCTCCCTGGTCAGGGATCAAACTTAGACCTTAGAGGTCATAGCACTGAGACTTAGCCTCTATACCACCAGGGAGGCCCCCTTCATTTTCAGTTTTTATAAACTGAGATAGCTAGCTTCCTTTCCTTTATTTGATGTGCCACTTTTCTATTAAGAATACAGATTATAGGATAAAATTCAAGATTGTTTGTCCAGGATCCTGGGATTGTTTGCCCACGATACAGACCACCTCTATATCTGTTTGGATGATTGTTATGTCCCTATTTTTAATGTCATATTTTTTTTAATTCAGCCCAATATATCCCTCAATATGTAATCAATGGACAAAACATAAACGAGATCTTTTACATTTGCTTTTCAAATTGACAATTTTTCAAATTTCAGGAGCTGTATAATTATTAAGACACTTTTCAACCCAATTAAAATTTTTATTTGTCAGTCTTATATCAGTCATATTTTGAATGTTTAATGATAGATGCAGCTTCATGTTCCCTGTTGAACATCACAGTTTTATAGGATCTTAAACAGATTCACTTTGACATCGTCATTACTTAATGATAATGGTATTATCATAAAGAAATTGGCAATATTTACTTTATTTTCTAAAAATCATTATTATTATTCAATGTAATAATAAGGTATTATTACATTTTGAAGGTAACTCAGTAAGCTGAAAGAGTTCTCCATAGTTGAGATCAGATCTTTTTACTCCTGAAATTTCTCTTTTAGATCTGCTTTTGGGGAAACAGAAGGTAGCACCTGGGCTCATAATCTGATCATAATGCTGCCACGTCACTGATTGTATAACTAGCTTCAATGTCTTGTACTGTAATTTTTTGTTTTGTTTTGGCTTATGGATTTTCCATGTAGATATGTTCCTTGAGAGAACATACTAGACTTGCCTTCACTGCATCCCCAATTCTATCTTCTTCCTGGCATAGTTGTGCTAATTATCACTTCTTGAATGGAGTTCAGCCTCTTTACATAGACCTTAATTAGTACCAATTACTATAACGCGGCCAACTGAATGTTATTTGAGTTCATTTAAGATCACTTGCACTCATATGAAACTCATGCTACTTATTGTGTTTATTAAGAGCACACTTTTGAGGCTTTATATTATATTTTTTTCCATATCTCATTTGTCCATATCCCATTGAAATTCCAACCTCTTTGGTACTGGGGGGAAGGTATTTTAAGATACTATTCATTTTATTAAATGTGACTTTCTACAGTAACAGCTAGTTTAAATTAAGTTATGTGGGAATACCAACATGAACAGGAGGAAATTAAGTAATTCGGAAGGGAGAGAATGTGAAAAACACAGATAAAAGTATACAAATGAGGATACTAAGCATTTTTCATATCACAGCTCTGTCCATATACTCATCAATTTTTTGGTCAGTGAGCTAAAATAGATGTTTTGTTAAAATACAGTTTTATCAGTTAGATGTAAAGTGAAATCCAGTTTCTTTTATTACTCAACTTTGACCAAAAGGAAGATACTCATTATCTCTGAACTTTATATAATTGACAAAGGGACCACAATGTGTATTTTATAAGGGTTTTCCACTGGTATGATGCATGCTATGTATCATGTATCATGATGCTGGAGTCACAGTAGAAATCAACAAATGGTAAAATTTAAACTGTTTGCTCTGTTTCCAATACCACTTATAATGTGCCCAACATTTTCCCCGACTTCTTCCAACCGATGATTGCCAACATCTATTCCCTGGATATGCTTCGTGCATTTGGCCACTGAACCTTTCCACATGCCATGACCATATGAAAATTGTTGAAAAATTTGTGAGTGGATTTTAATGAAAGTGTTGAGTATATCAATTTCAGAACCTCTTTAGTAATATGATTGTGAGTGGATTTCAGTGAAAGCATGTTAACTAGGGTGCTTGTTATATTTTGGCATAGGGACACAGAAATATTTCTTTATATCCTGGATTTCAGAAACCATTTACTTTCTCAACTAGAATGCTGAAAAAATAAAAATATACACAGTAAGTTTGGTATATTTTACACTTTTTGCATATCCTGCTCTATTAGGCCCTCAGTTGCTTTGTCTATCATTATAAAAAAGGCAGCTAACTGTTAAAATTTATGCCCCCCCCTTTTTCTTTAACAATACTTTTTCATCTTACCTGATTTAAGCTCTGAATACACTTAAACAGTATGTGCAACATCAACACAGGGATATAGCTGTTGCCCCAAAGTGTGGCAGACCACATCCAAGAAACTCTGACATGAACTCACAGGAAGAGAATGTCTCAGAGGTTAAATTATAACTGCCGGATGTAAGCACAGAAATACTTCAGGGTCTTACTTTTTTATTAAGAAATCTGCTGATGGAGTTTGGTTTGGCCTGAGCTTGAGCTCAGAGCTCATAATATCCTGTTCCACCTCAAAATCAAAGACAAGTCAATCAAAATTATTTTGGGTTTGCACTGTGTGCAATTGCTAGGGAGGCCTGATGCAGATGCTGTTAAATCTAATAATGTATCTGCCAAGTTGCCCCCAAATCCACAAAACAATTAAAAAGGGCAGCTCAAGCATGCTATCTGCTTAGACCCATTTGCGGTATTCATCCTCTTGGGTTTTCTACTACAAGCATCATTTTAGGAGATAGCTATGTGGTAACAGATACATTCTTTTCCTTCAAAATTTATATTAATTAAATCAATAACCCTCTAGAAAAATATGTTTCCTAACTGCTGTAACTGGCTCTCATGACCATTGGAAAAAACATTTTTTTAAGATTTATTTATGCATACAGAACTGGGGAACAGGCCAGAAATGAAGGGGTGGTGTGAGGATTCACAAGAGACAGAGTGGGAAGCAGAATAGACAGATAAAAGAAGTACAATGCTGACAGGAACAGCAGGAGAGACAGGAGAGCTCTGCTGAACCATGTGAGTCGCCTTTGGGGATGGGGATCAAACTTGCACTGAAGTGGCTGTGGCTGGCTTGCAGTGCTGCATCCTAAACCATTGCACTATCAGGGAGGACCCAGAAAAAATAAATTTTTAGGATTTTCTATAAAAAACTTTATAGTTTCGGGGTTGATATTTTGATAAACTTAAGAATAACTTACAAATAGAGAAATTAACAGCTGAAGAAATATCAGTTGGTGCTACCAAATCTCTATCTTTCTTTCAGAATTAACAGTTCACACTAAAATAAATATGTTCACACAAAAATAAAAAGTTCATAGAAAGAATAAATACTATGGGCTTCCATGGTGGTGTAGGGACTCATGTCTCAGTGCTATCAAGCAATGCCAGCGATTGTGGCAGGAGTTCCATCCTAAGAGTTTGATCCCTGCCAGGGAGCTGGCCCACATTACACAGCAGACATCTGCTGTTTTGCCCACAGCTCCCCTCAGCAGTGTATTTCGTAAATCCTCCTGTTTCCTGTTCTGGTGAATCCTCTTAGCACCTTCTGCACCTCTGTCCTACATCTCAGTTCTTGTATGAATAAATAAAAAATAATCGTGGGGCCATCCCTAATGGTGCAAGGGGTTAAAGTACCACACTATGAAGCTACCACAGCCTATGCAGCACAAGTTCAATTCGTGGTCAGGGGATTGACCCACATGGAGCAGCAGACCTCTCTTGTCTCACCCACTGCTCCCCTCATCAGTGCACTTTAGTACACTGTTTGCCTGTTGTTCCCCACTCTGTCTCTAGTGAATCATCTCTCCCCCACTCACACCTCTGACCTGTACCCCAGTTCTTGTATGCATAAATAATCTTCACAAAATAAAAATAATCTTTATTAAAAATAAATGTGTTTCAAAACTGCAGCACATAAAACATATATACACCTATTCACTGTGAAATATATTAAAATTACATATGTGGAATATTATGACAATATTAGATTCATCTCTAGAAACTATCCTTACTAACCAAGTGGGCTAAGCTTCTGAACTTCCCGAGCGTTCTTCACTGTAAACCAAATATAAGGCATTTTATTTTAGTGTAAATCTGTGTAGACTTGAGAGTACTTCATCAATCTGAAGTTTCCCTCACCAAATTACACCGGATTTGGCACATATCAGTTAAGTGATGTAAGTGAAATGTATAAGTAAAACCGACCGAAGTTTGCATATATCTTAATGACATTGACTGCTCTCAAGATGTTGAGGACATGGTAATCAGTGTGGAATGATGTCTGAAAGGTTACATGAAGGAGGTGAGAACAGGTTCTGCTATTAAGAATTTATGAGGAATTTATATTTATCCACTTTAATTTAAATGACATTTTTGTTCCTTTTTAAATTATTAATTCACCCATTCACTCAAAAATATATACTAAGTTTCTTTTCCATACCACATCTCATAGTGCATCCTGGGGCTGCAACAATGGGCCAGGGGGGTGGGGGGGGGAGCTGTAAGGACAGAGTAGGGACTTAAGGAACGTTCCAACCAACCTACCAATTGTATCTGCTAGAAAACGGCATGTTAAGTCAAGTGGATTCCATTTTTTTAAAAGTATGATTTTCGATTGATAGGTGAGAACATTAAGGCTCAGGAGTTGAATTAATAAATCATATATCTAAAAAGGATCAATCTGCTATTCAAACCCAAGACACTCCTCCCTGAAGCGCCTAATGTTTTCTATCGCCCCATGCATCAGCCAATAAACAGGAAGTGGTGGGGAGTAAAGGAAACTGACCTTAGGAGGGCAAGCCCCAGCCCTTTCTATAATAAGGTGAATAATAGCGAGCACCGATTCAGTTTTAGGTGTGATCCATTAGGGATCTGCTTATCGACCTCTCGGAGCAGCTGCCCCTCTGAGCAGCCAATTTCGGCGCCACAGCAGTTAAAAATAGGTTCTCTAGACATTTTCCTTTGCTCTAGCTCCAGGAACTGACCACATCACTCGCCTCACCCACAATTAGTCTTCAATACAAAAGCACTTTGGCGACCAGCCATTTCTAGACCAGAAAAGCAGACTTTAGACCCAGCTTGTGCATAATTCCAAAAACACCACCATAAGGGGCGTGACGTGGAAGGTAGGACTTCGGATGCATGAAGAGAGGTTATCTGACAGCATCATCCACAGTTCATTTGCCATTAATAACAAGGCAGCCTGCTTTCCTGGGCTTGCTCCAACCTGCTAATAGGTGCTCCCAAGGGATGGCCTCATCCCTCCTTCTCCGGCTGTGTGGAGCCAGCAGCTATGGATGGGAACTATTGTTTCTAACAACATCAGAACCCTACAGAGTTCTAACCTCTGGGAGACTCCTCCACTCCGATGGAAGAATTCTGGCTTCCTGGCCCTTGTTGTCTTCTGTATTCTCATAAATGAGGACATTTAATATGTTATCCTAGTTCTCTTCTTTTCCATTAAACACTCCCTTTATTAGAGGCACAAGTAATTGATTTAATTAAAAGGTTAACACCAGCACAATCTAATCTTTACTCCCCACCCTTCTAATCTGATTTATCTGGAGCGGTGGCATACATTAGAAATCAGAGAGAAGCAAAGAGGGAAAAATCATCAGGCCGATTTTATGACTAGATAAATTAAGAAACAGCTGGGAGGGTTTCCATACTGCATTTTGAACAGATATATTCAGATTGTTAGTTCAGAAATACTCTCACTAGTGGTTATTGCCAGTCTCTTCCTACCTGGTAATAAGTGGGGTTTTCCAGACTTGCCCAAGTATGAGACTCACGTGAGATTCTTGTCAAAAATACAAGAATCAGGCCCACCTCAGATGAAACTAGTATGTCTCCAAAGAGGACATCTCAAACGTTGATTATGATCAGACAAGTCGGGGCTACTTGGGGAAATGGGACCCTCACTCTACTCCAGCTGTGATGCTTTATCCACATCAGAATGGGCTAGAATTAGAAATAAAATCAAGGGCCCTCCCTGGGGGAGCATCAGGTTAAGGAACAGCATTGAAAGCTAGCCTCAGCCACTTTAGTATGAGTTTGATCCCCTGCCCTGGAGGTGACCCACATGGTACAACAGACCTCTCCTGTCTCACCTGCTGCTTCCCACAGCAGTGTACTTCATTTCTCTACCTGTTCTGTTCCCCACTCTGTCTCTGGTTAATCCTCCCACCACCCCCGCCCCTCTGCCTGTATGACAATTCTATATGTATGAATAAATAAATAAATCTTGAAAAGAAAAGAAACAAAACCAAGGTTTCAGGGTTTTCCCAAAATTCCTTGGAAGCTACTAAAGTCAAACAGTCAGGATATTTAGCCAGGTTGTGATCTGTCCTAGGAAAATTCAGAAGCCAGTAAGTTCATTTTTTGTTTTGCCCAAACGCTCCTTCATTGTCCTTTGTGAAGGGAACTTTTGTCCATTACTGGTCTGTGCCTTATGAAAGCTGCCCATCTCCTCCAAACACCAGTACCCCATTCGGCCATCCATCCCTCCTTATCTATTAATTGCAAAACAAAACTTAACTGTATCTGAGAATCAATTAATGTGTTAAAACTAGTTTAGAATAATGACATTTCCTTAAGAAGAATTCTTGCATTTTATAAAGAGAACACCTAAACTCAACTGGAAAGATTGAAAATATTGAAAATTTGAACAACATGCACAACTATAGAGATTTTCAGGGTCAATGGGTTGTTTCTTCCAAGCTAAATCATATGTCATCAGGGAAGAAAGTGCAGTAATGGTACTTTTTTTTTTTTTTTAACACTTTGATGTGTATAGAAGATTTATTACTAGGCTAAAAATCTGTGTCTCATCCACATGGAAAAGAACTTTGGAAACTTAATCAAAAATCTATTTGGCCTTTCAAAAGTCACCACCAAAGTTATTCTTTTTGCCAAGTTAAGGGCACCACTGTACCTTACCTTTTATTGACAAGGAAGCCTGATTCCCTCTATACAAATCTAAGAATAAATTAGAACTTTATGAAATATGTGCATCTCTGAAAATTTTAGAAAGGAAATGTGATTGTCAGTGTCAAAACCACAAGTAACTGCAGATGGAAATAATGTAGTACACTTTTATTTATTTATTTATTTTCCTGATAAAACTGAATGGACACACTAACATTTTAAAATAATGTTTGCAAGGTTAAAACCAAATGCCTGAGGATGTTCAAGGATGCAGAATAGAAAACTCCTGGAGAATAATGTTATGGAAAGATACAAAGTTTAGGGAAAATGTTTACATCAGTGTTCATCTTACTGAGTTTATATAAAACTAAATAACAGTGCCAAGCAGGTTTTTTGGTTTAATAAAGAAACGCACAGGTGCTCAACGTCCAGGTTTGGCATGCAGACTTTCTGGACTAGAACGGAGATCCTACTACCTTTGAATTCCGAGTTCCTGGGATTGTGAATTAATCTTTTGAGGCTTAAATTTATAAAGTGTTAAAGTATCATTTACATAATAAGATTCTATGAAAAATAAATGATATCATGAACACAATAAATTTAGAATAGTACCATGTGTCAGATACTGTTAGTGCTACAATACAATACACTTCTTAGCCAGAGGGGTTCATTGGGAGTAATGTTTGTAAAGCTTTCAAGCTCTTCATTCCTATCACTTTGATCCAAAGCACGACCAACTTTCTTTCTTTCTTTTTTTAAAGATTTGTGCATACAGAACTGGAGTACAGTCCAGAAGCTCAGGGGTGGCGAGAGGTTTCACCATAGACAGAGTGTGGAACAGAACAGGCAGATTGATGAAGTACACTGCTGAGGGGAGCAGTGGGCGGGTCAGGAGAGGCCTGCCAGGCCATGTGGTCACCTCTGGGGTAGGCGGGAATCGAACTCATACGGAACTGGCTTTAGCTTCACAGTGCTGTGCTTTAACCCACTGCACCACCAGGGAGGGCCGCATGACCAAATTTTTTACAGCATGCTAGTTAATGAAGGAAACCTCAGGATCCTCTTTACCCTTGGGAATGAGACATGGCCAGAACCTTGTTCTAAGTTGCCTACTCTCGGCTTTTGTCTTCCTTCAGTCCCTTTCTGGGCAGGCATTTTCCTTCCTGATCTTCCCTTATCAAGCTCCTGCAATGTGAGAGGAGAAGGTGCCAGAGAAGAAATGGAAAACTCACTCATCCACTAGGGGTTCTGCCAATGAAAATGATGGACAGACATTCATGGATGATCCAGTTGTGGCTTTTGTTATCTATGTGTCCAGGTTAATTTATTCCTTTTTGATTTGAATGAACATGGACCGGTGTGTCCCTCGATAAGTCAGTAGCTGCTCACTGAAGGCCAGCTTTGTGACAAACTCCACACGAGAGACTGAAGATATGTTGATGAAACATACAATAAAGTTTTCACTTAACAGGGTCCTGACAATAAAAGATGAAAAATATATAGAGTTTTAGAAAATGCAAAGGGCCCTCCCTGGTGGCACAACGGGGTAAAAGCAAAGTACTGCAAGCAAGCCACAGCTGCATCCGTGTTCAATTCCCAGCCCGGGAATTGGCCAACACACATGGTGTGGCAGACCTCCCCTAACCCGCTCAGTACTCCCCTCAACAATGTATTTTAGTCCATCTGCCTGTTCTGCTCCACACTGTTTCTGATGATTCCTCTCACCCTACTCCCCACACCTCTGCCCTACACCCCAGTTCTATAAGTATAAATAAAAAATAAATCTTAAAAAAAAAAGTTCAGTTTGGCAAACATGAAATGTTTTGAGAAAGGAGAGAGAGCTGAAGTTCTGTACTGGGAAATTCTGTAAAATGAATTATTTCCTGCAATGGGTAACACTGAAATAAGATAATTGAAACACACTGAGTGTGAGGGTTCTCAAGGAGTCTAAGTGAAGAAGTTGAAAAGTTAGGAAGGTAACTGAGTATTGGAATCTGGAACTAAAAGGGTGGTCTTGGCTTATGATATACTTTTCATCACAAAAACCATAGGTGCATAAGAATGTACAGGAGGAAAACATGCAGTGAAAAAAGAAAATAACATATATTTGATCTCTGAGGTACTTCAGTCTTTAAAAGTAAAAAGTAAAAACTACTGTGAATCAATAGACAATAACTAGAGGGACAGAAGCCGCGAGGAAAGAGCGTTTCAAACAAGGGGATAGTGAAAGTTTTGAGATCTTTTTTTTTTTAAATGTAAGAGTGTAGTGAAAGGTTTGAGTTTTTTTTTTTTTTTTAATGTAAGAGAATAGTGAAAGGTTTGAGAATATTTATTTTTTTAAGTGTGTTTATTTATGCATACAAGACCATAGGTGGGGGAGGTGGGGAGAGGTTTCACCAATGATAGTGGGGAGCAGAACAACCTCAGTGATGTCTGCTCTTTTGATATTTTAAGACTGATACCTGGAAGCATTCTATGATCTTTCATTTATTTTTTTTTAAACAGATTTATTTATTTATGCATATAAGAGCTGGGGTGTAGGCCAGAGACACAGTGGGATTCAGGACAGGTGGATCTGAAATGCACTGCAGAGGGGAGCAGTGGGCAGTACAGGAAAGGTCTGCCATGCCATGTGGGTCAGCTCCCTGTTGGGAAATCAAACTTACGCTTCAGTGGCTGCTGATTGCTTCATACTTCTGAGACTTAACTCTTTGCACCACCAGGGAGGCCTAGTCTTTCATTTCTTCTGAACACTTGACCAAATCTTTTCTGACCTTCTGTGTTCCTTATAATAACTTCACAAACGAACTCTGTAAATATCAGTTCTCAAGTTATTTACTAGTTAATATATAGAATATTAAAAATGCCTTTTCTTTTCCAGCAACTAATTGCCGCTATTGTAATGAGCTTTTCATTTTCTGAAACAAATAAGATCAATTACCATTTATGTGTTGAATATCCATGATAAATGCAAGACATAGTTTCATGTTTCACCTCATGTATAATCTTGCAGCAATGTGGTAAATTATTATTTTTTTAAAAGATTTATTTATTTGTGCATACAGAACTGGAGTACAGGCCAGAGGCTCAGGGGCGGCGAGAGGTTTCACCAGAGACAGAGTGGGGAGCAGAACAGGCAGATCGACGAAGTACACTGCTGAGGGGAGCAGGGGCGGGCCAGAAGAGGTCTGCCACACTATGTGGTCACCTCCGGGGCAGGCAAGAATCGAACTCATGCAGAAGTGGCTTTAGATTCTCAGTGCTGTACTTTAACCTGCTGCGCCACCAGGGAGGGCCATTAAGATTTATTTATGTATGCATACAAGAAGTGGGGTACAAACCAGAGGTGTGGGGGTAATAGGATTCACTAGAGAAAGCATGGAGCAGAGCAGGCAGATCTACCAAAATACAATGCTGAGGGGAGCAGTGGCCAGGTCAGGGGAGGTCTGCCATGCCATGTGGGTCACTCCCTGGCCAGGGATGGAACTCATGTTGCAGTGGCTGTGGATACCTTCATGATGCTGTATTTTAATCAACAGGAAGGGTCCACAATATGGTTCATTACTGCCTCATTTAACTCAACAGTATCTCAGACATGGGAAGTTAAGCAGAAGTTTTCAAAGTTCAAGTTAACTAGCAGAGCTAGTCTTTTGTCCATGGACTACCTTGATTACAAAACATTGCATCTCACTCTCTCCCTTTCTTATCCATCAGGGAGTTAAGAAGTTGGATGCAATCTTTAAACTCAAAGCAATTAAACTAACTTGAGTCCTGTGAATAGTTCAGATTTTGCACACAGTAGATAAGGTTTGTCTCAATTAAAAGACTGAGTGTCGGGCACCTTGATGTCCTTAGTCCTTAAGAAATCACTGCAATTTAACACATCTTCTAGATATATTTAGAATGTCAAATTGTAGGCTTTTTGCTAGCTTTTTTCATTCTCTCCTTAATAGAAATCTGGCAAGGATAAGTGTGGGTGAAATGAGGGAAACCTTCTTAAAGTGCAAAAATGACAAGGACACCTTACCTCAAACTACAACTCTGTAACCATATTATCAAAAGACTTAATTTAATGAAATGGTAGAAATAGTGCCTTTTTTTTTTAATCCAGCAAGCAATTTTATCTCACTTTTTTTTTTTTTTTGGTTTCATAATTCACACTGTGATACTTTTAGATATTTTTTTTTTTTTTTTTACAGGCAATGCTGTTGTTTGAAACACTCAATTCACACTCTCTCTTTTCCAGTTCTTTCACACTTCCAGGAAAACACTGCCATTATGTGTCTTAGATTTTAATGTACTCCATTTAGCCTTCTGAATTTTAATCTCTAAATTCCTACCTTTCTTAAAGAAATAGTCCAAAATAAAAAAAAAAATAAAACATAATCAATTTGTATTCACAGTGTCTTAAATATATTAGCCATAAGCAAATAAAAATGACAATTAAAATAATATGACCTATATTCACACCATTCAGTCACTGAATTTTGGCTTTTATTTAACATTTATTTTTACTTATTTATACATATAGAAATGGGTTATAGGCCAGAGGTGTAGGGATGGTGAAAGGATTCACCAGAAACAGATTGGGGACAGAACAGGTAGATTGAGGAAATACACTGCTGAAGGGAGCATAGGTGAGACAGGAGAGGTCTGCTGAGCCATGTGGATGTCCTCCAGGGCAAGAATCGAACTCACACTGAACTGGTCATGGCTTGGCTTGGCTTTGCAGTGCAACACTCCAACCCATTGTGCCACCAGGAAGGGCCTGGCTGGTGATATCTTAATAGAGCTGAGTATTTAATCCCTGGTTCAACAGGGAGGCCCTGATTGATTTTCCTAACAACCTTGAGTCATCTCTAATATCTTTGCTAATATCATTAACAGTTACCATAGCCCAGTCTATCACACCTTCACTTACTGGATCAGTTAGCAATAATCAGACACTTATCTATAGAACAAATATGATTCTGTTATGGGTATCACTACAGTATTATTTCCTTAGAATTTATTCCTAAAATTTAAATTGTTTGGACAAAGTTTAATGATGATATAAAACCTCCAGCTATATTGGGAATTTGTTTTTCCAAATGAATGTGCAATTTTTGGATATTAGGAGTGAATGACTGATAGTCATCTCACTCTAACAAAAGGCTGTGACTGATTTGAGCAGATAACATCTTTCTTTAATAACTATTCTATAAGTTTGTATTAAGCACCTCTGGTGTATTTATCAGATCATTAATTGTTGGTAGTTTTTTTTTTTATGTATTTATTTATGCATTCAGAATTGGGGTACAGCCAGAGGTTCAGGGGAAGTGACAGGATTCATCAGAGTGGGGAGAAGAACAGGCCTACTAATGAAGTACACTGCTGAGGGGAGCAGAGGGCAGATCAGGAGAGGTCTGCCGCACTATGTGGATCACCTCTGGGGTGGGGATCGAAATCATGCTGAAGTAGCTTTAGCTTCTTAGTACTGTACTTAAACCTGTTGTACAGCCAGGGAGGGTCAATTGTTAGTAGTTTTTTAAAGATTTACAATGTTTCAGTAAAGAAGTTTAATAAAGAGAAATTACTATTAGACACTTTACACATGGAATTCTGAGGTCAATGATTATCAAATAAATTGTCTTTGATCACTCAGTAGGAGAGTTTAGACTCTGATCACATCCTGTGTCCCTTAGGTTAGAATTCTGGTTTTTTGTTTGTTTGTTTGTTTGTTTTCTTCTGTCCAGTCTGACCTTTTCTGGGTGGCAAGCCATTCTGCATACTCCAATAGCAGATTCACATTCCCCTTCAGTATTAGGACAGGCCCATGGCCTCCATTTATCTGTCATTGTTCCTGCCAAACACACTATTAGGGTGAGTCTTAGGCAATATAGATACACACCTCTGCATAAATTTTGTGGTGGTCCTTTAAGTTATTGTGTCGTTTTCTTAATGCATGATGAATAAGTCTAGAGCTACAGATCTGTTGCAAACTTTGTGCTAATAGGTAACAACACTATTTTCTAGATTCAAAATTTCAAAAGGATAGATCTCATGTTAACACAATAAAATAAAATAAAATTTGCAAAATTAAAAATATTATTATATCTTATAGAGGTACATTTTAATAGTAATACCCAGTTGTTTTACATGTATATGGCCCTATTTCAAATTATCATTTTATCTTCTACACTCATTCTGAATGACACAAACATACACAGCATGGCACATGGCTACTATTATTATTTTTTTTTTAGCACATGACTGAGGGATACACAGGGGTCTAAAGAAAGAGGTTTTATACTCAAAAACAAGATTCTGACATCAGCCACAAAAAGACAAAGAAACATTTACTGTGGCACATTTTTATTTTATTATTTTTTTTTAATTTGTGACAGATCTTTAAGGGAATCTCTCGTGGGACAAAAGAGGTGCCAAATCAAGATAATGGCTCCCACTTTCAGCCTTTCTAAATGATTCTCACCTGTGTGTCTTTTCCAAGTGTCTTCACATGTCTCTCCTCCATGCATCTCCCTCCATGTCTCCCTTCCAGAAGTACCAGGGTGCAAGCTGGGCCACAGGAACAAGTGATCCTCTTTCTCAGTCCATCTGCCTTCTCTGTTCACCTGGCCATTTAGCTCTACCCCTCATGCCCAGTGGCTAGTCTAAAGTGGCTACATGCAAGTGGGGGCAGGACACATGGTGTCTTTCCTAAAAATTTTGTCTATGTGCATCATATGAAGACAATATTTATTCTAGTTTACAAGATATTTCAAGTTTTCCACAGCATATGAGACACACAGACACAATCTTGAGCTTTTGCTTTCCCTTGGAATTCCCTCTTACTCATCAGCTGTGGATTCAAAAAAAATCTTAGTCATGCTGACCAGGCAGGCAGAATTCACTTCTTACTATTTTAGCTTCCCTAAATTCATTCACTATTTAATATATATATTAGTTGTTTCAGTGCTTGCCTTATGCTCTACATGTGAGAATAGTTTCAAGATTGGGGACTTATCTTATTAATCATAAATCTTGTGCAATTATCATAGGATATTACACCTTTTAGGGATCCAAAATGTTGAATGTACAGAGCCCATTTTTTTTCTTTACTTCTAATATTTATAAATTAAACTCTATGGCAAGTCTTGATAGTAGTATCCAAATAAACTGTGTTCTTAAACTAGTCCATAAGGAAATGTAATATTTTATGAGTCAAACCAATGTTAACAATGTCTTCAAATTTCTTCTCAGTTATAACATATTATTAAATGACATTATCATCTTCTGGTTTTGTTTCTAAACCTTTGGTCTTGTCTTGCTTTATGTTCTATTTAGTAGCATAACTATTATTATTATTATTATTATTTTAAAGATTCACTTATTATTTGTGCATACAGAACTGAGGTATAGGCCAGAGGCTCAGGGGTGGCGAGAGGCTTCACCAGAGACAGAGTAGGGAACAGAACAGGCAGATCGAGGAAGTACACTGCTGAAGAGCAGCAGGCGGGTCAGGAGAGGTCTGCCATGCCATGTGGTCACCTCCAGGGCAGGCGGGAATCGAACTCATGCAGAAGTGGCTTTTAGCTTCTTAGTGTGGTGCTTTTAACCCGCTGCACCGCTAGGGAGGGCCAGCATAACTATTATTATAGAGCTATACAAATGGTTCGCAGATAGTTAGCTGAAATAATATAACCTCCATAGGAAAAACTTGATCAAGATTAAAGTTGATACATACTTTATTAATTTCTCCAAAATATAATTTAATTCTATCTGATTCTATAAACCTAAATCACATACTAGTAATTTGTAGAAATATACTTAAATCTAGTTCTCACTTCTAGTCAATGAAAATTTGCTAAAAAATATACTATAATATGAGCCACCCTGATGGCTCAGGAGTTAAAGACAGCACTGTCAAGATATCCACAGCCACTACAGCAATAAGTCAATCTCCCAGCTGGCTGGGGAGCTGATCCACATGACACAGCTGACTTCTTCTGTCTCACACAATGTTCCCCTCACACAATGTATCCTCTCATTCCCAACACCTCTGCCTGTACCCCAGTTCTTATATGCTTAAATAAATACATCTCTTAAAGAAAAAACTAAGATGTGCATTTTGAAATACATCAGTCAAGTTTTCTGATAGAAATGTCTTTTTTAAAAAATAAATTCCAGGAATATAGCTATATATCAAAGCTACTACTTTTACTCTAAAGTTCCCTTTAGATAAATCAATTTCCATCTATTTTTTTTAACCAATTTAAAAAATTTAAGATAGGGCTTTATTACTTTTAGCTGTATTAAAAACAAATTATCTTTGAGAGCTAAGTATCACCATTTAGATTCTGAAAATTGCTATTAATTTTTCAGAAAAAAAGTCATTGTCTGCAAGGAACAAATTGCCAGGTAAATGTCAAGTACTTAGAAGCTTTGTACTCATCACATTCTAAACATACTGCTTCCCTGAGGGAATATGATTATCCCTGGGAACAGACAGGAGGAGTATTATGGAGCTACAACTATGAGGTTTTGCTCTGTGAGATATTAAATGGGCCCAACCTAGAATGGTTGGAAGTTAGTCATATGTATTAACAGCAGTGGACGAATAACAATGGCTATTTCTGAGTGCTTCAGGTTCTAAGCTCTGCACCTAATTTCAGTCACCTTGATTTTCACAACAAGGTTGGCATTTGGTGTCATTCCATGTAGCAAACAAAATAAATTAAAATAATCTGATTTCTGAATCATATCTAAAGTGATATGAAAACTTCATATATTATGAAAGTAACAAACAAAGGTGCAGATAAAACTGAACTAAACTAAAACAAATCCAGGAAGTATGACTACCTTGGAAGGTGGGGAGTTCATTGCGGTGATTGCAATGAACAAAGGTAAGAGGGTCCTGGTGGAGGATTATGTGTGATTTGGTACTGGGTGTGGTATGATGACATACATCTGAAGAAGTATGTATCTATTCTCGTAAATAATAAACTCTGTTGTAAACCATATTACTTTAGTTAAAAACAAACTTAACATAGGCCCAATATTACACATATCAAATCCAAAATTCATAAGCTGTTATTTGAGCAAGGTGTTAAGTACACCTAAGGTGAAAACATATGTTGAATGGAGAAGTAATATGTTTTTTCATTGTACCTGTTAAGGCAACTATGAGAAACATTCTAACTAATATTTGGAATCAAAGAACTATGAGATATGATCCACTAGTCACTCCTTCCTGAAAATTAATTTAAAAAATCCCTCAAGAACTGTCACTTCTTCCTACAATTAATGACATGATAAGTTCTAAAATGTAGGCAATGCCTGAAAATGTTGAACAGCATGATATATCAGAAAATAAACAACATGGTCCCATAATCTCCAAAAAGTCAGAAGAATAGGAACTAACTACCCAATAGTGTTTTATATTTTTAGGAGATCATTAATTTGAAGTTCCAAACTAATTCATTGAACAAAAATTACTTTATTCTACTTTTTAAAGATTTATTTATTTATGCATACAGGACTGGGGTACAGGCCAGAGGTGCAGGAGTGGTGAAAGGACTCACTAGAGGCAGAGTAGGGGGCAGAACAGGCAGATCTACAAAGTACACTGCTAAGGGGAGCAGCAGTAGAGACAAGAGAGTCCTGCCATGCCATGAGGGTCACCTCCCTGGTCAAGGATTGAACTTGCTGAAGTGGCTGCTGGAAGCTTCATAGTGCTGTGCTTTAACCAGTTGCACTACCAGGGAGTGCACAATCTATTCTAATTAGTACCAACAAATCTACATACTTGTAGATTTACCTGGCAATTTATTCCTGGCAGGCAATGCATTTTTTTCTGAAGAATTAATTATTCCATATGCTATCTGCATTTTGTATAAGTCTTAAAAAATGCAAAACACATTCTTAGTCATGTGTTGTTCAAAAACAAGGAGGGAGAGAGATCAAAACAGGAACAGGAAGAGCATAGGGACTCTGGTGATGGTTCACAGGTGAATTGGTAGTGGGAGTATTACTGGGACTACAGCTGAGAGGAGAAAGCATGTATTGTACAAAAAGGAAACATGAAGGAAATTATGTACATAAAATAAATGAATGGATGAATATATGCATGGATAAATAAATAACAATCCACATGATTTACTACTTATCTATAAATGGCATTATGGCTGCCATAAACATTGGTCAATTGGTACTATTGTAGGGCCTCCCTGGTGGTACAGGGGTTAAAGTCTCCACATTATCAACCTATTCCCAGCCACAGCAGCACTAGTTTGATCCTGGGCAAAGGAGCTGACCCTTATGGTACAGCAGACCTCTTCTGTTGCACCTGCTGCTCCCCTCGGCAGTGCATTTCAGTAGATCCACCTGTTTTGCTCTGCTCCTACTCTGTCTCTGGTGAAT
>NW_004567103.1:84236548-84241574 GCF_000260355.1 Condylura cristata
TATACACCTTTTTTTTTCTCAAACTGAAGCTGCAGATCAGGTGCTATCTATGCACTCCTAACATCTTGTTAAGCATAAGTAAGTTTATAAGATCCTAAATAGAGAAATCTTTTGTGTGACGTGAATCCAGGCACATTCCACTTAAGTGAATTCATACATTTAACTCTTATTGGAAAAACCCCTATTTTAACAATTTTAAGCGGAATTCTTAAGTCATATTTACATATCATTTGACCTTTAAAATAGAGCTTTTATGCTAAAGGAAAAGTTGCATTTCTCATATAACTCCCCCTCTACTTGAAGATACTTTGTCTTTAGTTCTATGTGCTGTAGCTGCAAAACCTATGCTTAATAAGCTACTATCTGAATGCATCCAACATAGCTAACACAGAGGTGGTAAAGTTAATTGTTAAAAATGAAATGAAATCATGGGAGATACAGAAAAAAATATTTAGCCAAAATAATATTCTGTTCAGTATATAACCCTGAAAATATTTTTCCCTAGGTTGAGCAGATCTGAGTCATTAAAATCTCTATTTTTGAACAGAAAGATGAAAGTGGAAAACTTACTTTTAATGTAAAATTAAGATAATGGATTTCATTTAATATAATATTATTTTTAAGAGACATAATATCAGAGTTCCAGGGAAATATTTCAATAAGTGGTCAACAGCCTTGATTTCTGTTTTGCTACCTTTCTTGCAACTGCTCTTCACCTTCCCACAAGAGAACAATAATTTAGCAACCTACAGATTCCCACACTGCTGCTTCAAATCAGCTCCTTTTTTTACTCTTCCAACTAGTCAACACACCCCCTGCTGGCTTTAGGCTAACATTAATTCCACCTTATTAAAAATGCCAATAAAAAACAAATTAGAGATGTTTTGCACTGTGTTTTCAGTGCTGATTTCAATGCAAAGGGGATAAAAGGACATAAATGTTAGGGATTAGGTTACATAATGAAATAATCCCTTGAAATAAGCTTTCTCTTTTTAAATAATATATTTACTGAAAATATATAACTTTGAAAATTATAAAACTTTGATAGAAATTTTCGAAGTGGAGTTGATCACAGAGCTCATGTTCGGATGTCATTCTAAATTACCTAAAGAGCAAGCAAACACCTGGGACAGAAGAGAATCCTGCTGCTCTTCACCTAAGTGGTGGACTTCAGAGGCAGATACACCTTGAGAGACAAGAGGTAGGATATTAGTATCCCTAAAAGTTATTTTTTAATGTGTTAATAAAATTTTTAAGTCATGTTTGAACCCAAACGACCAGGATAAACACACACAATGATACACATACACACACAGTAGTAGATTTATTTTACTTCTGACATTTGTGATACAGAGGAAGCCAAGATTCTAGAATCCTAATCTCTGTACTCTTACTTAATAGCTTTGTGCTTTGGGCAATGTTACTTCAATTTCACAAGCCTCAATATCCTTATCTGCCAATGCAGCTAATGATACTTCCCTCAGAAATTTGCCATAAATTCTAAGAGAGAAAACAAAGTAAAAATGCCTCCTGCAAGTTGGTATTTATTAAACATGGTTTATTTTCCTCTGGAGTACCTAACTAGCTGTGACTTAAGCAATATAGACATTTATTGTTCCAGGGAAGAAGTAATCTGATTTTGTAATTAAGATCCACAAAGTGTGTCTTTCTTTCTTTTTTTTTTTTTTTGCCACTTCATGGTCCTTGCTCTTCACTTGTGTTCCCAAGTTGGTTACTGGAGTTACAAACATACTGCCCTTATGACATACTGTTCCTGTTATGGGAAAAGCTGCAGGGACTGTAGGGTTGTGCTCATATTCTTCTCCCCTTTCTCTTTTTGTCTTTCCCTTGAGTCTTGCTGGTCACTTTGGGGCACATAGCAATCACTGTCAGGTGACTGCTGTGGCAAGCCTAGTCAAGTAAGTCACTGTTCCTTTACCAGCCTGTTTTGTAATCAAGGAAGAATTTGCAAGGTTTATTAAAAAAAAAAAAAAAAAAAAAAAGGAGGACAGGCTCTCCCTGGTGGAACAATCAATTAAATCAATTAAAGCACAGCACTATGAAGCTAGCTAGCTGCAGCTGCTTCAGCATGACTTCAATCCCTGGGGTTGGCCAGGGAGGTGACCCACATGGTGCAGCAAACTTCTCCTATCTCACCAGCTGCTCCCTTCAGCAGTGTATTTTGGTCAGTTTGCCTGTTATGTTCCCCACTCTGTCTCTGGTGAATCCTTTCACCACCCCTGTACCCTTAGCTTGTACCCCAGTTCTGCATGCATAAATAAATAAATCTTAAAAAAAAAAAAAAAAAAGAAAAGAAAAGAAACCAATGGGGCCTCCCTGGCAGTGAAAGGTGTTAAGTCTCAGCACTGTGGAGATATCATCTGCAGCTACTGCAGCAAAATTTCTGTTCCCAGCCAGGAAGCTATATGGCACAGCAGACCTCTCCTGTTTAACGCACTGCTCCCCTCACCAGTGTATTTCAGTAGATCCAACTGTTCTGCTTCCCAATCTGTCTCTGGTGAATCCTCTCACATCCCTCCCTCACACCTCTGTCCTACACCCCACCTCTTGTATGCAGAGGAGAAATAAAATAAGTTTTTAAAAACATTAAAGAAACCAATAATGTCTGCCATTTTCAAACCAGCATTTAGTTTTTATGTTTCAATTGCTGTGATTAAAAAAATATGTGAGGGCCCTCCCTGGTGGTGCAGCTGGTTAAGGAACAGCACTAAGAAACTAAAGCCATTTCAGCACGAGTTCTATCCCTATCCCAGAGGTGAACCACTTGGTGCCCCAGACCTCTCCTGGCATGCACACTGCTCCCCTCAGCAGAGTACTTCATCAGTCAGCCTGTTCTCCCTACTCCATCTCTAGTGAATCCTCTCGCCACCTCTGCACCTCTGGCCTATACCTCAGTTCTGTATGCATAAATAAATAAATATTTAAGAAAAATCATGTAAAATAAGAGATGTTGATAGGCTAGATTCACATTATTTTTATTACATTATGTTTTAATGTTTGTTCCATTTTACCATGAACAAATGTTGCTAATCTCTTACTATGCCTAATTTATAAATCATACTTTATCCTAGATATGTATGTGTGGGAAAAATAAAGCATGTGTACAGTTCTCCACCATCTGCACTTTTAGGCATTCACTCACTGTGGGTCTTAGAAGTATTGCTTGTGGATAAAAGGGAACACACGAGTTGTAGCTCTCCTATAAGTATTCTGTGTTTTTTTTTTTTTTTTAGATTTATTTATTTATTCATATAGAGCTGGGGTACAGGCCAGAGATGCGAAGGGTGAGAGGATTCACCGGAGACACAGCAGGTAGTAGAACAGGCAGATCCACGAGGTACACTGCTGAGGGGAGCAGCGGGCGGGTCAGGGGATGTCTGCCGCGCCGTGTGGTCACCTCCGGGGAAGGTGGGGATCGAACTCATGCTGCAGTGGCTTAAGCTTCTTAGTGCTGTGCTTTAACCCGCTGCGCCACAAGGTAGGGCCCTCCTAACCCATGTTTTTATATGTGATCTCTCCACTGAGCAGTTGTGAGAAGTGTAAGGCCCTTCAAGAAAAAGACTAAGTAAGTTCATCTGTTACTTATTTAACCCAATGAAAACAATACGAACCTAGGCACATTAGAGTTACTCAAAAGATAAGTGATGCTTTACTAGATTATTATGATGTCTTTGAGTAATGAATTATGTATATTTCACATAGAATGATGATCTTTTTATAAAATTTACATGTATATCCCTCCAGGCATGACTTTGCAAATGAAATGAATAAGAAATCCATTGGTTAGGGGTTAAAGATTCTTCCTTGGGCTACAGCATATTTATAACTTGTGTCTGTATAACAAAAGTATTTTTATATGTATGATTTTATTCTCTATGCAAAAATACCTAAGTGAGAAATTATCACAATGTACAGATAGGGAAACTGAATCTCAATGAGACCAAATTAAATACTCAAGATCTCATGCCGAGAAAGCATCAAAACCAAGACTAATACTCAAGTCTTTGATTCTAATTTTAGAATTCTTTTCATTCAACCATTACCAATGTGTTTTTCCTAGTAGATGATAAATATTACAAATGACTTCTCAGTGATAGAAGGGAAGATCTTTTTCAGAGAAAGCCAGAAATGAGTGGAAATGAGAGATTCTTTTTTTTTGGGGGGGGGGAGGTGGGATGGGAGGGGTCTGGTTGTTTCCTTGTGGGGTTTGTGGAAATACTTACTTTAGAGAAAAAAAATGCTTCCAAAAGCAATAAACTTGTGACTAATAGTATGAACTATTCAGCATATTACCTTACACTGTAAGATAATCAAGATATTACCTTACACTGGTACATTGGTGTTCCATATGACTTGCTGGGTAAGGTAAATAAGATTAAATATCCTACATTTAGGAACCTCTGATTTCTGGTGAGTAGATGGGTGGGAGGGAGTCTGAGGCATTGGTGATAACTTCTACAAAAGCAAAACAAGGACTTTGATATCTATTATTTTATATTTATCAAACACTTCTCAAAATCCTAACATATGTTGTAAACAATGTTGAATAACTTTTGAGAAACTATGCAAAAATAGGAAAAGACATGTGAGCAGCAACATTATATAATATTTATTGAAGGCCTCAAGAATTATGTGTTACTTGAATTTGGATTTGGTGAATGAAAATCAGTCAGTTTGAAAGAAGAAATCCATCAAAGGAAGAAAGCAAAGGATATGTAAACATCTGACATATCACCAGCTGAGAAATAAGCATTTCTTACATTGTACAGAAATGAAGGATGATGTTATAAATATATTTTTAATTAAAAATCATGTTATAAATATATTTTTTTAATTAAAAATCATTTAAAATATTTTTTTCCTTATTGGAGGGATAGCAGATGGTATTTATTTTTTCTTTCAAAGTAACTTTTATTTAAAATATATTAGGTATGGCCCTCTCTGGTGGTGAAGCAGGTTAAAGCACTGCACTAAGAAGCTAAAGCTATTTCAGCATGAGTTCGAT
>NW_004567103.1:84241807-84331597 GCF_000260355.1 Condylura cristata
TATGGACATAACATAGTTGATCATTTGTAATGCAAAAAGACCTAATGCCTCAGAATATGTTTTAATGTGAAGAATGAGTATTACAGTGATAAAAAACAAATTGAAGTTTTGAGATAAAATCAGAGAGAACAGTAGTGGAATGTGGCTCAAGTTATTTATTTATTTTCCCTCAGTATTTGACTAAGTCATTTATCTCAATAGAAAAGTCCACCATTCCATAAAAGTTAATTTTTGCCTTCCTTATCCTAAGAGTTGACTTTCCTGTTAAGGCAAATACACCTGACCTAACTTGACATGAATACCAAATTTCATGGCCCAGCATGACTCAAATCCCTTTGCTCCCAAAGAGATAAAGAACCACTTCATTATGCCAATTGCAGATTTTCCTCCCCAGAGGAAGCAATCTTTGTCAACTTAAAATCTTCTATAGCTCTTATTAATTGAACCACTTAATCACATGCTAACTTGTATTTTTTTAAAACTTTTTAATGCATTTACTTCATATTTTATCAAATCACTTTTGGTTTCATAGCAGCAGGACTTTTGCCCATTTCTTACACTTTATAGGTGTAATATATTATCAGCTAACTACTGTAAAGAGGGGGGAGAAAGAAGGAAATTAAAGCATTAACAAAGAAGAAATGATAAAAGGAAAATAATGAGATTAAACTTTCGTTACATCATTGTTTTTTTAATATTATACTTTGAAGATATGGGTAGCAATAGAAATCGTCTTTCAATCATAACAAGCCCTAAAATATGAAGTTAAAATAATCAAAAGTACTGATACTCAAAACAAAACATACTATATGTGTTTGTCATGGTGACCTTTACTTAAAAGTTTCCTGATATAAAGAAAATAGAATGGGAAGTTTTCATTTTTGAGAGCCATGTGTGTCATTAATTCTGTATGACATTTAGTATGTCAATATCTGTCTACTTTTATTAAATCATGTATAAAATGGAGATGATCAAACATACATTCTGGATGTCTCAAGGAACGGTTACAGAATCAGTGAGGCAAACCATTTGCTGAAAATTTGAAGGCTATGATTCTAGTTGATAAATGATTCTTTCCCTTTTTCTCCTTTAAGGGGAAAGAAGTGAGAATGCTCAAGAGAAAATTCAAAGGGATTTAAGGCTCAGTGCTGGCCATACCTTCCTTTTAAGATTATAGATACATTTGTCTTGAAAAGATGGTTAGATTTATTTATTTAAAATATAGGCATGTGAGGATTTCAAACACTGTTCTTCACCTCTCTTGTTAGCAATCAATTTGTTTTACCTATGCAGACCTTTTAAGTTTCTTTAAAATAAGTTGTGCTGCAAATATGAGTAGGTATTTATCAACATGGGGGAAAGGGAGGTTATTCAGCGTCTATTCTATCATTTAAGTAGATTTATCAGAATAAAAGTTTCAGTTTTTTTTCTATAGATAAGTATTAATCTGTAAGCAATTTTAATAGTGATTGATATTTTTTGGCTATTAAAATCTAGCTGGCAAAATGCCCCTCGAAGATGGCATTGTTTACGCTATTGTCTAAGAGGAACAGCTGTTTACCCCTTGCTACAGTCTCAAATGCGGTATTCTTACTGAAACGTTAACAAATCTTAGACAAATGTCTGCTATTTAAGGCTGAAAGTTGTTCTGAGAACAGGTGTGTTTGAGAGAGTCAAAACACTACAACTGTAAATAGGACTTTAAATTAGGTGCAATTTATAAACTATGTACTAAGTTTGCATATGGGCATCTAAATGCAGAATTCCAATATTTACTAATAACTTAACTATTAATCACAGCATATGGGTTTTATGATGACAGATTTATCTGACTACCTTTTAATATATATTCCAAGAACTTCTTACTGACCAAGATTCAGTTTAAGCCATTCTGTCAGAAAATGAAGCCAACATCTCTCCCAATTATTGAAATATTTTGTTGAAATAAATAACAACTTGGAGAGGTATAAAAGGGGGTTGATATCATCGAACTTCCAAGTTAGTGACTAAAGACATATCCTCTACATATCATTTTCCCCTGCCTACAAAGAGAGGTGTTCTAGGTTTGGAAAATATATGAAGTAGAGGAAAGCTCACATACCTCTGATGGGTGGGAGGGTATCAATTTGTAAAGCAAATTTAAATAACAATTTGTAATGTCTGCTAAAACTGAAGATAAGCATTTCCTGTGGTTCAGAAAATCTATGTAGGTTCATGTTTAAGAAAAATTAAGAGATAAATACTAAAGGAGAGGATAGGGTGTAGTTGATGGTGATATAGAGATGGAGCAAAAAATCCTGGAAATGATAAAGATATGTATACACAGGTACATTAAACATAAATTGTAATATATTTATAAAATACAACAGTTCAAAAGGAAAAAAATGTGACTATATTAGGTATATCTGAATGCAAAAATTCCAAAAATGAAATGTTCAGTAGAATACATGATGCAAAATGAAGCACTATGATATTATTTATATTTTGGTTAATGACAAAGCAATATTACATATCGCTTAAGGATGTAGCTATGTATTATAAAAACATGATGTGTGGGAATGGAAAATAATGTTTACTTCTAAATATTAACCAGTATAATATCTAATGTTAAATACATACAAAGCTTTATATTTTCCTAGACTCACTAGCATGACTGAACTAGCCATGTATGTGTTTTTTTAACCTGGAGTCTTCAAAGGCCAGGGCTTGAGGGGATCACTTGGGGTTTTAAGGAGAATAGGCAAGCTTAGCAGCTTTGAAACTCAGACTCCACTTTACTCAGGCTTCTGCCTGCAATGAAGCTTCTTGAGTCACTTCAACTTTGACATTTTAGGATTCTCCACCACCTGATCATAATTTTTCTCCCACAACTTAAGTCTGTGCTGGAGAAGTTTTCAGGATGCCCATTAATCTAGTACCTTATATAATTTTTCCAAAGAAAACTTAGAGACAATAGGGTCATTTATTTATAAGTGAGAGAAATTTCATGATTATTTTCTAATAAAAATGACTTCTTTATCTAATGGCCATTTGGCCACCTTTTAGTATTTTAATAATGTGAGTCTAATCAAAATCACAAAGTTAACCTCAGGCTTTACACAGAAGCTGCCTCAAATGCAGTTCAACATGCTGTAGCTCTTCCACTGGCAGCTGAATGCTAAGAGTTGTCAAGTATACATTTATAGTGTAAAATAAGTCGCCTATTTGCTACTGCTGGCAAGAGGAAGAAAGAGAAGACATCAACTTCCTCTGAAGCTATTCTGTCTCTAACTTGATTGCACTCTTCACATTGGAGAAATCATTATGGCCCCTCATTTTGTTAGGATTTGACAGTTCTCTGACAGCTTCCAATAAAAAACAAAATAAGTTGATTTACGATACAGCAGGAGAGTTCCCAGATGTAAATCAGAAGCCAAAGAGAACCAAGGTTTCTAATAGGAAACCTAGAAAAAAGGAAAAACTACTCTTTCCCATTTTTTTTAAAATTTAAATTCCTTATTCTCAGATCTGGAATCTTATAATTTTATGAATGAACAAGGATCCCTTCTACCCCCAAACATCCAACACACACACCTTGGCGTTCATCATCACCATACCAATTTCTCTCCTTTTCTCTCCAGTCAGGCGCCAGCGAACCACCTGGGCTCCGGAACCCAAAGCACCCTGCAGCACTTGCCCAAAGCTTTGTGCCAGCATCAAGGAAAAGAGATGGAAACGTGGACTGCAGGTAAACGGATGAACGTTGGGATTCGGGTAGGGGGTCAGCAAAAAGCTGGAGAGCGGACAAAATTCTAAACCGCTAGGTCAAAATTGCAGTATTATCAATACCCTCAGCCTCCCATACTACGGAAGAAACACAAGGGAGATCAAATAGCAAAATTCAAGTCTTCACTCTCCTCTCAGAGGGGGAAAAGGGGGGAAAAATAAAAAAGAATAGAAAAGAAAAGCATCTCCTTAGTTCGTTGCAAAGCTTTCCATGGGAGATTCCCTGTTGCTAATGCCTTCTGTCTTCCCACTCCTTTTAGTATCTCTTCAGTAACGTTCTTCGAAAACCTGATTTAAATTTCAGTATCTTTATTCGCTCCCCAAATTAGGGAAGAAGGAGGGAACGCGGAGAAAGAGAGAAACAGTAGTGAGGGGGGAGAGAGATATTTCCTTTCCCACTCTCTCCCAGGTAGCCAAAGCACACCGCAGCGGCGCAGCGGCGGTGAGGAAAAGCGCCCGAGCGGGGCGAAGAGACCCGCCCAGGCCGCTCTTATAGGAGAGCGCGGGGTGGGCCTGGCCGGGGGCGGTGCCGCGCGGCGGCTCGCCTATAAGGAGCTGTCCGCCGCCCGGGTGCTGATTCCAGCTCTAGCGTCCGACGAGGTGGATTTGGCTGCCACCGACCTCAGCCACTGTGGTTGCAATTGGCTTCGGATTTACACCTTTAAGGAGCGGGGAGAGAAGAAGGGGTTCAGAAAAAGCGAGTACAGCAAGCGGCTTTTGCGGGGAACTGTAGCTTCAGCCGAAGCTCCAGAGAAGACCCCGCTAACGGTTTCCATAGAGCTCTGGGCACGGGATGGAGTGAAGCAGCGAGTGACTCTTGAAGGGGGGGTGGGAGGGGGTCAGGCGGTGCAGAGCAAAAAAGAAAGCGAGAGAAGAAACCATAGCTGCCGCCTGCGAAATTAGGATTCAATTGGGAGGGACCGCTTACCCAAGGGAAATGGATTCTGTACTACGGCTGACCAGCGTTTTCACTTTGCTGTTCTCCAGTTTGTGGCATTTAGGATTAACAGCGACAAATTGTGAGTACCACAACATGGGAGCCTGTAGATGAGGTGGGGAGTGCTAGCCTTTGAAAAGACCCTCGACTGTCCAAACAGGCTCAATTGTGTTGGTTCTGAGGGGAAGAAAAGGGGGGAAATGCTGATGGGTGTGATTCCTTCACTCTAACCATCCCAAAAGTTAGCAGAGCTCAAATGAGCTAACACCGCTGAATTTTCTACCCTTCTTGAATTGCAAAGTTCAGGGTAGAGGAAAGGTCCTCTTCCTTTAACCTCCAGCCAGCTGTACGTTCTATGCTTGCCTGATCTGTGTCAGTGCTTTTCTGGCAAGGACCCTGTGTTGAGATTATATGCATTGGGGGGTTGACTTTGCAGGGACAGCAGTGGTCCCAGCCACAGCACTCAGTGACAGCAGCTCATTTCTGAATGTGGCTGCCTGGAATTTGTCATATTCCCAGTGCCTCCCAATACATGATTTTCAGTTCTCCTGTAGGCAGAAGGCTCTCTAGTTGGGGTATCTTACAGCCAATAGGCATAGATTTAACAGAATTGGGAGTTTGGGCCTAAGAGTCATGGCCCAATGTAGTGGAACCACAAGATCAATGGCTGCCCCTGTTACAGGAGGAAGAGCTTTGATGTACACTCTACATCCAAAATCTTTGTGCCAAAGAACACATAATGAATATGCAGTAAGTATACACTCTATTGTCCAAGCTCTAACCTCGGCAAGTGCATGGCATTTAATTTAATAGGCAGGGTGACTGGACACCTGGGGGTCCACCACCTGCACTATGTACTTAAAGAATCCAATTACTCAAACTTGAATAAATTCTAGGGCTATCAGAGGTTCAAGATCAATAGCTCAACTGCCTCCCCAGGCAAAGAAGGGGAAGTTTTTCCAGCTCTGGAAACTCCTAAATGAGAAAGAATAAAACTAAGCCCATCTGTGTTGTTTTCAAGTCTGATTTATCGAGGTTCCTGAAGTTTCTGGGCTTATTCCCTATCTGTCAATTTTTCACAAACTCAGAAATGTTTAAGTATATTGGACACTCAGTTTTGATTTTTTTTTTTTTTTTTGGTAATCTGAAACATTATCGACAGACTTAAGTAGGAGGACTACTTAGTACTTCTGGGTCTTCTACCTCACCCCCCACCTTGTTAGGTCCAAGAGTAACTTGTGTAAGACATAATCACCTCAAAGTTATATCTCAAGGGAAGACAATTAGACAAATGCTATTTACTGAAAAATGTTCCAAAGTAGAGTTAATATTTCTATCTGTGAGGGAAGTTTTGGGGATTTAGAATCTCTAGCTAGTAGTAATGACTTACAATGATTTTATTAAAGTTTGTATTCTAACGGAGTTCTGATGAGGTCAACCACTCTAAAAAGGAGAATCCAAGGAGCCTTAGTTTAGAAATTATTTCAGAGAATTGATAAGGATAGCTTGGAATCTGACATGTCTCTTCTCCTCCTCCCCCACTCTTCTTTCCTTTTTCTCTAGTTCTCCGCCTTTTTCTTCTTTTAAATGAAATTGTTCCCATGGTGCTTTAGAAGACATTTAAATGGTTTAATATGAGTAAGTTGGGCATGCTGTTGAATTAGTTTCTCTACCTATTAGAACACTAGAGGTCAGTATTGTCCTAATGATGCAAAGGTGTGGCAGCAAACTAGCATTTTTGTTTGTTTGTTTTTTTGATTCACACACTTACCTATCTGAAAATAGTGAATCATATTTTGAAGAAACAAAGGTTGGATGAGGGATAAGAATGAAGTAAATCAACAAGAATATGATTTGTGCTTCCTTATACAGCACCTTTTCTTAAGTCAGAAAAAAATAAGTTATAGAATGTCATTTTCTATAAATTAATCAATTATATTTAAACTGTAATAATAATGACCATAAAACCTAAGTAGCATTAACTTAAAGCTCATTCTTATCACTACCAATTCAACAGTGAAACTAATTTTGAACATTTAAAGGGAAACTTCATGATAATAAGCTTTGATATTTTGTCAGTGACAATTTAATTTCCCTATTTACAATCAACATTTCAGTTGAATGCACATTGCTTACTAAATATTTTGGGGTCAATGTTCTTAAAGTGCCATGATATGTATTTTTCATTATACTGACAAAATGTATTAAATCAATGAACAATAGATTAGTAGAAGAAAATTCCTTCTGAACTGAACCTATGATGGTCTTCAGAAGCTGTGTTACAGAATCTGTAAGAAGAAAACTAACATTCCCCAATTCTTCTAGATTTTTATGATTCACTCATATCATCCAATAAGTAAAGTAAAGTGACTTAACATTTATCTGTACTCCACTGATATTTTAAATATACATATTAATAAAGAGAAATCTCCTTTCAAATAATCAATTTGTCTATATTTATGAATTATTGAAAACATTCTGTTCAAACATTTTTTTCGTCACTTAAAAATATTACTTTACATCCCTGTGACACTAGTTTTAAAAGTAGATTATTTATGCACGATGCTATGTGCTATCTAGACATATCAGTAAATTTGGTCCAAGTAAAAATAACTTTTAATTGATAGTTCTTTTAATGTTTTTTCCATTATTAATCCTGTTTGTGTGATATACATTTGTCTGTATATAATTCATGCAATATGTGACTAATAGTTGAACATTTATCCTCAAGAAGAAGATATGTTTACCAATTATAAATTTTAAATGTAATTGAGTAAATAAAGTTAAAATGAAGTAAATAAAGTAAAAATAAGTCTGGTCAGAGGCTACTTGCTGTGTACATATTATGAACCTGTGTGAAGATCATAATCACCCACAAGTAATAAAATGCCCCAGCTTAATATTTTTAGAATATTAAGTAGTTACAGCACTTTCTTTGGTTTTAACTTTAGGGAATTAGTTAATTTTAGCTGTAGATATGATAAGCTATTGTGAAATCAAATTCTGTTTTATATGTTATATCAGCTCCTTTAGCACAAGGCCAAAATAATGTGATTTTATTGGTTTGAGTAGAACCAGGGGTTTGAAATGCTAAGGATTTCTAGTCCAGTTACGCCATAGCTAGCATGTCAAATGTCTATCAGGTTATGCAACCTTCCTGTGCTTATATACTTGGGTATAAACCAGCAATTGAGATACATTTCTACACCTAAAGATAAAAGCTGCTTAATATTTGACTGAAGCGATTCCTCAAATAATAGGTACATTTAAAGATTATTATAATGGAAAACATTCATTTAGAATATAAAAGGGGTCTAGAAAACTTGTAGGGGTCACTATTTATTTTTAAGGATAACAAATGTGCATGATTATGGAGAACCTTAAGTTTGACTAAGAAGTCACTTTGAAGGACTTCTCAACTTCTTATCTAAATTTTGTGTGTTCTAAACTCATACTGATAAAAACCTTGAGAGACAGTGAGAGAAAGAACAGCAACTTTAGTTTAACCCTTTCATCACAGACAGAACTTCTTCTACAATATATGAGTTTTCAATCATAATCATAGAGCTTCAAATAACGAGATGTGCTACACCCT
Organism: Condylura cristata; assembly: GCF_000260355.1. NCBI lineage: Eukaryota > Metazoa > Chordata > Mammalia > Eulipotyphla > Talpidae > Condylura > Condylura cristata. Next base: position 84,250,105 of record NW_004567103.1, read on the forward strand.
AACTTATCTGAATTTCACGCACAATTGTAATAAAAAAGCAATATTATAAATAAACAAATATCAAGATGATTATTGTTTTTCATTAAGCATTTATCATTAACTTTTCCTCTCATTTTCCAGTCGGAAGAAGTGAAGGGAGCATGAAAGTGTGCATTTAGAAAAGTCCTAGAGATTTGTACTGGTTGAAAGGGCTTGTCTTTGTCAATACTTATGAATCCTCTTTCTTTTATCTTCACATACTTTCTCATCTCCAAACCAGATTCATATTTCTTCAACTGGAATGTAAATGAAACAAGATATCCAATTTCACATAATGGTACAGAATTATGAGAGAAATTGTTTCCATATAAATAACTGCAGTTCCTTATTCTTATTCTTCTTAAAATGAACAACTGCTCTCTAAATTGCAGTTTTCTTTTTTCCTTGCTTCTCTTCACAGTCTCCTTTCCTCACACTTAGGATCCAATTTTCCTTTACTACAATGCTTTGCTTCTCAGTGCCCATTTGTTATAAAACAAATTATTATGAGCTCATTTGAAATGTTTCTAAAACCTTTAGTTGCTGATACATTATTCCTTAGCTTATGTGTCATAACTGTTGAAATATGGCCTGTATATGCAGAGGTAATAAGTCTGTTATATTGGAAAGTGGGAGAGGGTCTAAAGACCTTACTTGAAATTCCAGCATATAACATTCATTTTTAAAATAAGACCTTAATTTGAAGCTTCAGTGTACTCACTGAGAGCCAACAAAAATATTTTTAATTCAAGAAAAATTGTCTTCATTAAAACTCTGACACCTTATGGTTGGTGACCTTGTAAAGATCGTTGACTGATACTGATGATAATGATGTATTTAATGAAGGAACTCTATCAAATGATTATTAAAGTCCTATCTAGTCCTAATGTAGATAGGGCTGCATTGATGTTGCCGACTGGTTGTTCCATTTGGATACTTCAGGGATGGTTGTACTCAAAATTGCTAAGCAATTGAATTTAGAATTACAACATAATAGGATTTTAATTCCTACTAACTGCTATGCACTTTATATCTCTCACTTTATATACTGTGTCCACAAATTTTAGGTAGACTTTATTAAATCCACTTTCCAAATGAGTACATTTAAGGTTAAGAAAAATTAATAATTTCCCCAGCATCATGAAGCTAATTAGTGAAAACAATCAAAATCTGAACCTGTATCTCGCTCTCTCTAAAGACCAGACTCTTCCCAAGATATGGAATTAATCCCCATGTATTTAGTTAGGATCTGTGTGACAACATGAGATATTTGTCTTGGGATACCTATGGCTGATTTCTGTAGCTCTTTATGGACAGCAAAGGACACTGAATTAGCAGTTTCTACCAGAGCCAACTTTTGAAATTATTCTTCTAATTAGAAAGTATAACTTATTACTACTTGGGAAATGCCAAGATATTATTATGCATAGCTCTTATATGAAAGAAAAATATTCATATTATTTGGTTGGATATGATACCTGAAGAATGGGCCCTGCATTTATGTAAGCCTGTTCATTCTATGAGTTCTTTGCTGATGATCTTATTTATGCATCAAGTAGCCATTTGTTCCTAAAACTGAAAGTCTGGCCAGCTGACTTTCAATAATAAGTCAAACCAAGTTTGAGTTATTTATTTTACAATTTTAATGAGCATTTCCTATATAGTCTAAAAACACACAGATATATTTTCATAACACATGTTTCAATACGAAAAGGAAAAAAATGAATTCCAATTAATGGGGTTTTAGTAGCAAACCACTAGAAAAATGTTATCTTATTGTAATCCTCTATTATACTGGTGACATTATTTTGAGTCTCTGATACTATCTTTTTTTTTTATAACTTATATTTTTAAGTATTTATTTATGCATACAGAACTGGGGTAACGGCCAGAGATGCAGTGGGTGAAAGGATTCACCAGACACAGGGTAGGGAACAGAACAAGCAGATTGACCAATTACACTATTGGGGGGAGCAGTGGGTGGGTCAGGAGAGGCCTGCCACACCATGTGGGTCAGCTCCGGGGCTGGGGATCAAACTCTCACTGAAGCATCTGCAGCTTGCTTGCAGTGCTGGGCTTTAACCTGTTGCACCACCAGGGAGGGCCATCTGATGCTATCTTTTAAAGCTATGGTTGGGAGATTTAAGTATTCATAGTTTGTGTGTGTTATTCATTTGGAAAATTAATGAAGAATTTTTTTGCAACAAAAGGTTCTTTTTTTCTGTGAAACTGGAGGAAATATATATATATATATATATACATACATATATATATGTATATATATATGTATATATATGTATATATATTCCTTGACCTCAAGAAACGTTGAAAACATGCAGACAGAAAAATAAAACTGTTATCATGTGAAAGTGGCAAATGCTGTGACAAAGGTCAACACAAATTGTATGTAAGGCAAAGAGTCTTTCAGAATGGCTGGGCATCAAGGCAGATTCTGGGAGGGAAATGAAATTTAACCTGATATTTAAGCAACGTAGACTTCACTAGGTGGAGAAATAGGACGATTATTTCAGGCTTTTTTTTTTTTTGTGAAGGCATGAGAGTGAGGGATACTGAAGTGACTGCTTTTAGGAGTGGCTCATAGGAATAGGGATAGAAGGGGAAAAATACAGAAGTAGGCACCCATTGGAGTATTTTATTTTTATTTTTAAAGTTATGAAGAGTCATTGAGGAATTTCATACATGCAAATATATAGTAAGATAATTGTTACAAATTCACTGGATGAAGGGTACACTAGAAAGAGTGAAGACTAGTGGCAAAATAAAACTAGTTAGTTAATTATTATAATAACTAGGGTGATAATAAGGACTGGAAAAATGTTTCAGAATGTGACAACTTTACAAAGAATCAGAAAGAAAATGATCCAAGACCTAGAGATAGACGAGTTAGTAAGCTCACAGAAGGCACGGATTTGTGGTTAAAATGTGTTTTATAATTGCTCCCATTGTTTTTGACAAATGATTGCTATAGATGCTGAAAAAGATGTTCTGTTCTTTCAAATGAAGTTCTTCTTCAGGAATACCAAACGACCATATTCTCAGTGCAGTATATTTCATATTTGCATGACACCATATAGCACATGCTGTCTGTATACATCATCCTGATGCATCTTCTAGTGTGTAAATTTTGCTGGTTTTTGTCAGCAGAGTGAGAAATAGTCATTAAGGAATGTGTAATTAAGCCTCAGCATCCCCATTTTCATTCCCCCTCTAAAAGGGGGATAAACCAGAGATCATTACTGGTATCAGCGGTTGCTCAGCGGAAAAAGAAACAAGGGGAAGTTGGGTGTGCCATTTTGATTTGCTATCATTGGTAATTGATTTGCTGGCATAAATTCCATGTCTCTACATTTATAATTGCTTTTGTGCATATTCTTCAGGGTTGATTAATGCCATCTGTTCACTAGATCAGCTGAATTGATTGAGTTTTAAAGGATGACAACAGTAATGTTGAAGATAGAAAGAAAATGAAGGGAAATGCCAAAACACTGCTCATGATGTATATTATTTTTAACTATCCACCTTTAGAAACAGAAATATCCCTCTGAAGACAGTCCAAGGCAAAAAGCAATCTAAAGAAGTTTGCCTAACAGACAGATGATTGTAGGTGGTAGACTAGGTCTCTGTTTGCAGAATATGTATGTTTTTTTCAGTTTTCTCCCTCCCTCCCTTCCTCTCACTTTACCTTCCTTCCTTTCCCACTCCTTCTTTCTGTTATGGGCCATGAATTTCGGGTGTTAGTGTTGTTTTTTTCCTAAGCTCATGATAGTGTTAAAAATGTAAGAGGAGGAAGAAAAAACTCTGATGGATTCCAGTGCTGACTGCTAAACTGTGTGGGCATGATCACCAAATGTGAAGCCTCCCTATTATAGGGCAGGCCACCAGGGCTGTGCCACCCACAGACACAGGGGAAAGCCTCGTTCTCACTCCTCCACCCATCTGTCCCCAAACTGCTCTTCTGCCAACTCCATTAAACTCCTGATCTGTAAATATGGGAAAAGACCTTTCAATCCTTTCAAATAGCAATAAAGTACCAAGCCCCCACTGGGAGAGAAAATACAGAAAAGTAAATCTAGACTGAATTATACTTGACAGAAAGAAACAAACATTTTCCAGAGTAAAGACTTCTAGAACAGATAGCATCCAGTATTTGGAGGAAGAGGAGAGAATGCTCTAACTTAAAAAGGGCAAAGAGGCCCTCCTGGTGGTGCAGCGGGTTAAAGCACAGCACTGAGAATCTAAAGCCGCTTCCGCATGAATTCGATTCCCGCCTGCCCCGGAGGTGACCACACGGCGTGGCAGACCTCTCCTGGCCCGCCCGCTGCTCCCCTCAGCAGTGTACTTCGTCGATCTGCTTTGTTCTGTTCCCCACTCTATCTCTGGTGAAGCCTCTCACGGTCCCTAAGCCTCTGGCCTGTACCCCAATTCTGTATGCGTAAAATAAATAAATCTTAAAAAAAAAGGCAAATAATGGGAATATTCCGCATATTTATGACACGCTCCTGATTTTTCTTACTAAACATCCATCTTTTTAAAAAAATATTTATTTATGCATACAAAACCAGAGTACAGTCTAGAAGTGCAGCGGCGGTAAGAGGATTCACTAGAGACAGTGGGGGAGCAGAACAGGCAGATCAGCAAAATACACTGCTGAAGGGAGTAGTGGGCGAGACTGGAGAGGTCTGTTGTGCCATGTGGGTCACCTCCAGGGCCTGGGATCAAACTCTTGCTGAAACAGTTACAGCTAACTTCCTAATGCTGTGTTTAACCCGTTAGGCCACCAGGGAGGTCCCTGAAGGTCTTTCTGAAAAGATTGAAGGCAGCGGTTAGGCACTGAAAGGGTGATTAGAACAGTGGCGATGGCTGAAGCTTCATAATTCTTGGTTGATTTAATTCACAGTGAGCATTTCTTTTAGCTACTACTCAGAACTTGCAGAATTAGTTGGAGTGTATAACAGGAGTTACTTGTATAAATGTGGGAATTCAACAATTATAGCAGTTATAATTACTAATGAGCCTCAATGGATTCTCTCAAAATAAGTTATAATGTAAATTAGGTCAAAGACAATCACATGCCCATTCTCTAACGAAGGTCTACTGTTTGCTCCTTTCTTCTGGGTAGTCAGAAAGCTGAGAGATTTCAAGGTAAACACAAACTTGTTTTCACTTCACTGCTTCTGTCGAAGGTGCCATGCAGAAATGGGATCCTCTTTTCAGAAAAATGTGACTGTCTGGATTCCTCACATGTTTCCAGGGCTCTGATATAGTTTGATCTCTGTTTTGGACTTTCCCAGTAGACTTGCATACAGACTGAGTTATAAAGAGAACACCACTGATGAATGGAGAAAGGATTTTCATCTAGAAAATGAGGGAGTAAATCCCATCCAGAAAACTGATCAAGCCCTTACAGAAGATGTCAATATGACATCCTTGATGTGTCCTTGAACCAACCTTGAGAAAAATCAGTGGGTCTGGGCATGAGTTTATATCAAGTGTTTGTAGCAGCCCATACCCTCCCATTGTAGAATGCTAGCAAATGGAGGTAAAATCTAAAGGTTTGAGAAACCTGTATTTCCATCCCATGTCCTGAGAATGCCTGCTGAATGTCTGCTTCTGGTGAGTGAATATTGAATTGTGCTTTTGGTGGGTTAAAGAGTCAGATGCTTGTACAATGATTGATAAATGTCTACATGCTTATTCCAACTTCAAGTACCTCATATATTGACTTGAAAATAACTAAGAAATGTCTACTGTGCATTCACCTCTCCTTATATACATAAAATATTGCAAAATGGCTTTATTTGAAATATGTGACTAGGGGAAGGGTTGGGTTGCTGTCTATATAGTTTCAGAAACAGTAACAATAAGATAAATAAATAAAAGATAACAAGACCACTTTATGGTACAAAGCCTTGGCTGGCAAAGTGACCAGCAACTTGACTTTATTCATGCACACTTTATTAAGTACCTCTCTTCATTGCTTTCTTTTTTTTTAAAGATTTATTTATTTATTTATTCGTACAGAACTGGGGTACAGGCCAGAGATGCGGAGGGTGAGAGGGTTCACCAGAGGCAGAGTGGGGAGCAGAACAGGTGGATCGACGAAGTACACTGCTGAGGGGAGCAGCAGGCAGGTCAGGAGAGGTCTGCCACGCCATGTGGTCACCTCCAGGGCCGGCGGGATCAAACTCATGTGGAAGTGGCTTAAGCTTCGTTGTGCTGTGCTTTAACCTGCTGTGCCACCAGGGAGGGCCCTTCATTGCTTTCTTAACTTCAATTTTCCCCACCTTCCAATTTGCCTTCTATTCTATTTCCTGTTGCTTCCTTATTCTGCTACCCTCAGCTCTCCTGCTCTTCTATTCTCGGCCTATTCTTTTTTTTCTCTTTCCCATTTCTCTCTGCTTTAGATCTCCTTTTCCTTATACTTTCTATTTCAAGTAACATTTACTAAATGATTGGTTTGTATCTTTAACACTTTATGCTAATGCTTTCCATGCTTCTCCATTGAAGTACCGCTCACTCACCCTAAAAAAAGAGTGTATGAGAACCCAGGGGATTCTGAAAACTTAGCTTCAAGTAGCCACTGAAGCATGTAATTTCTTGAATTGTATCTAAAATGCTCAGGCAAATTTTCATTCTACTCTATATTATTTCATGCTTATATTAGGATAAAAAGTACTTTCCCCAAATCTCCAATTATAGATGATGAGCAAAATGTATTCGCTTAACTAGGGTGGAGAGTCCCACTTGCCAAGGGGCACAGCCCTTTGCTTTTGGTTCTTTTCCCTATTCACATCTTCCAGAATCCCTCCATGAAGGAGAACAGCTTTCCTGTGTCTCCTCTCATCTTGGACCAACAGGTTAGCTTCATTCCCCATCAACCTAGGAACTACAGATTATGATAAACTACAGATAATGAAAAGTGAGAAGGCTTATCAACTCACAGGAAGAAAGGAGACCCATACACATACTTAGTAAACACAAAGGGAGTTTTCAGAGGAGCTATGGTGAGTAGTTGGCTCAGCCCACTCCATGCCTGACTACATCCACTGTGTTCACCTGGTATGTGCTGCCGCTTCCATGGAGTTTGCCTCTGAGTGACGGAGTGCTATCCATGTTACTGCAGTCGGGGCAATGATGCTGAGTCCTTGCTAATGAGGCTTAGTTCCCCAGGATATTAAAAGAGATTATTGTCTTTATTCTCCATCAATAAGGACACTTCTGATTTAATTTTATTTTTTGCATAGAAGAACTGGGGTACAGGCCAGAGGTGCAGGGGGTTGGGGAGATTCACCATAAACAGAGTGGGGAACAGAACAGGAAGGTCTACTGAAATACACTGCTAGGGGAAGTAGGGGTGAGACAGGAGAGGTCTGCTGTGCCATGTGGATCATATCCCTAGCCAGGGATCAAACTCAGGCTATAGCAGTGATAGCTCTGAAGCTTAACCCCTACAACAAAAAAGAAGTCTTCCAGGAAACTTTAATTTATTTATGTATATATACAGAACTGGGTTGCAAGCCAGAGGTGTGAGGGGGAGAGGGTTCAGCGACAGAGTGGGGAGCAGAACAGGCAGAAGTACTGAAATACACTGCTGAGGGGATCAGAAAGGCGCGATAGGAGAAGTCTGCTATGCCATATGGGTCAGCTCCTTGTCTGGGGAATCAAACTCATGCTGCAGTGGCTGCGGATAGCTTCATAGTGCTGTGCTTTAACACATTGTGCCACCACAGAGGACCCCCAAGGAAACTTTTGATACAAATGAAAGAAATATAAATAGCATGTTGACATATTGGAATTTAGCAATAAAGTTATACAATGTGACTTTGTTGATGGGATCCCAATGCTACACATCATGATGGAGTGATAGCTGGACAGACCCCATTCCATTTTTCTCACACTGCAATGCAACAGTTGTTCTATTCATTTGAAAGTAAGTGTTTGTTGGCATGGATAGTTACATACTTTACCCAAATCAAATAGCTAGGTGGTGGTCGTCTGGAATCAAGACCCACTTACCTTACTTCAAAATCTATAATTTTCACTCCACCTGATATTTCATTAAAACTAAAGCTAAATCTGAACTCTTCTTAAACTTGAGAATATATCCATCTTTTCAGAACAAGGTTGATCCAGAGAAAAACCTTATCAGTCTAGACTGACAAAGTCCTTCCCTGTGTCCAGGTCATCTTATTCCAACCTTGCACGCTGTACTTTCCCTCTATCTCAAAGTCATGGTCTGAAAGTGCCTGTCAGTCTATGTTACCATTTGTAAATTGTGGTTGTATTGCTCATTCATGTTTGGGCAATCGACTCCTTGACATGTGTTTGATGCTGTACTAATAATGCTTTTGTGAAGTCTGTGATATGGTGCCCACTTTTAATATAACTGTCCTAATTTCAGGCTACCTACAAGACCTTTCTCAATAAGTGCAGTATTTCCATTACCATATGATACTCACCGCCCCTAAAACTTGTTAGGTATATGTTCTGCTGTGTTTGTGTTTAAAACTTGATATTACTAAGAATAACCTTTCTTATGCTACTTAGATTAGAGATCAAACAGGCAAGGGTTAGATGGTATTTAGAGCCTCATTCCATCTTTGGACCACAAAGTTAATTTCAAAACCAGCCACAGCCTCCTGTCACTGATGAGAATAGATGGAAGTGTCCACACCCAATACCATTATTCTTCAGCACAGGCAAAGAACAAGAATAACACTGAGCACCTGCTTAGCAACCTCAGAGCACCTTGATAGTAAACAGCACAGCACACTGGTGAGCTTCCTTTTATAAACTGAATGGAAGTTCTTTGCTTTGTGATCAGCTCTCCTGATGTTGTACTCTTGACCTGAATTATTAACTGGCTTAGTTAGATCAGTCTTTATGTTTCTTATGTTTCTGTTGTCCTCTCTTTCAGCCTTTTTTTTTTTTTTTTTTTTTTTTTTTATTGTGGGCTTTGTTTCTCAGGTTTAGAGAAGCTAAGTAGTTTGTTTGATGTCCAGCCTTGCCACTTTGCCTCTATCCACCGCTACTGTCGAGAGGGAAGAGAGATGCTTGAAGTAGCTCCCACTCAGACAACTAATAAATGTGTGTTATAGTTCTCAAAAATAATTGATGGCTCAAGGAGTAAGCCTCAAATATTCAAACTATTTTAAGAGCAGAACTTTGGTTTCCAAAATGAAATCTCACATACAATTTCAGGATGTAGAATAAATTACAAGAGCATTGCTTTGGGGGAAAATAGAGACAGAAGGTGTAGAAAGTCACTATTCAGCTTATTCTTTTCTATGATTCTTCATAGAATTGGTGCACACATACAGGTTTAATGTTAGTTTTCTCTCATGGTTGATATATCAGGCAGAACTTTACATGTGTATACATTCTATGTGAACTGCTTATTCTGGTAAATGTCAAGATTTATTATCCCCCAAGGTCAGTATTGACTTTGTTGTCACCTTTGTGAATATTTACCTCTCTAGATAATTAATTGAAATGGGCACATGGCTGGAAATTAATATCTATTTATTTTCTGAAATCGAATGTGTTTTGCCAAGAGGATAGATAAATGCTGTTGGAAGGTGCACAGACAAGTTCCGCTGTGGCTGCTGTTTCATCATGGTGTTGAATAAGCATCCTTTACATTCTGATTCATTGTGGTTACTGTTTTGTAGTTGTTCTTTCACTGCTTCTTTTAACAAATAGACAGAATGTGAAACTTCAAATATATTCAGTTTGACATTTCAGTGATATAATCAGGAGATAATGATACTTGAGCATATGGATAATAAGTATACGTGGGTTTAATGAGCAACGTGGCCTTGCAATTTATTTAGGCCAAGATATAGTTACCTGAGAAACACAAAGCTCCATTAACAATGATCTAATTAAGTGAAAAATACAGGCAGAGGTATAAAATAACAGAATGGCTTGCTTATTCTTTAGATAAAAAAGCTACCTCTGACTTGTCAGTTTTTAGAGATGTAATAATGTATGTCAGTGTGAGTATATACTAGTGTGTGTGACCCTGTCTGTGTGTCCCTGTCTTTCTGTACCTGTATGTGTGTATTTTTAACAGTGTTCACTTGTTTATTAATAAAAGTCGATACCACATGCTAAGACATATTTTAGTATATTACATCAGGTTGAAATCCTTTCTAAAATTTGAGTCGACAGCAGAAATTATTTCCTGTTGTTCTTGTCATCACTTGCATAAATTTTGGAACTGAGTAAAATATATACAGTGAGTGATATTCTTGCTTAAAAAGATGTGCTAAGTATCTATTTAAGTAAAAGTGTAATGTTAGCAGGTGCTGTGCGCTGTTATATATTCATGGAATGTACATGTTTTCATAGACAAATATTCACTTACAATGTATTCTTGGTTTTGTCCTTATAAACAAGAAGGATTAGTTTAGCTGTCATCTCAGCAAATCTTTTCCAGCTGTTAATAGTCTGGTAAAGACCTGGACTTAGGAAAGAATATTATAATTAAGCATAGACTCTGACTTAGTAGTCAAGGGAATAAACCACTGTGAAAAGTCATTAGTAAAGTTAATCCAAGAAATATCTGAGCAAGTGAAACAAAATCAATTCAAGGGGAGAATGTATAACTCTATTGATATTCTCACCCTTGTTGATACATTGTTTGAGGTAAAGATTTCTATGTTTTCTGTATAAATATCAATTTTTGTTGGGAAATTCAACTTGACTTATTGGGTTCCTATAGCTAAATGTTTCCTGGCTTCTTTTGGGGGAATGATATCATTTTGTGTGTGGGAAATAAAAATGCCTCACAAATGAGCCAATGATAGTCTCATTTTATACAGCCTCCAACCTCATCCCAGATTAGAAACTTGCTTGGCAGTGTCTGAAAACATGTTCATTTTTACAACTGATGTATGCTCCTGGACGGTGGTCAGAGATGTTAATAAACATTCATTCATGCACTCCACAGCAGTATTATTTACCCCAAGTGATGAGAAAACCAAAGTTTGAGAAACTCTAGTTGAGATCTCTCAGTTATTTCTGATGACCATGTGCTAACTGATACACACAAATGAAATCCTTTCAAAACATCTAGTTCTGTAGAAAATCTATAGAGTCGCAGAAGAAATGAATTTTTCCCTTATTTTGCCATTGACTGCCTGTGTGACTTAATGACAATCATTCCATATTCTTCCTAAATCAGGGTGATAACATCATCTCGGACTATATGCTGTCATGAGTACCAGATGAGATAAAGAGTGACTTTGCAAAACCTGTACATGTGTACTTTAGATTTTTCTGATATTTATTAAACATTTAATAATATGGAGGAATGATGGCCTTGTAGGTTTTTTTTTTTTTTTTTTTTTTCTGGTCTAATGCTTATTCTCTTGAAATATTTGACTAGACTACTTTTGGTTGACAGATTGTTATCAATAGTTACAGTTTGTTTTATACTAAAGCAGAGCACTTTAGTATAAAACTGAAGTTTCCAAAATGGCCAATTCAGATGCTTCCAAAGTGTAATTAGCCACACAGCTCAGGAAAGACTATCTATTTTGATATCATAGTCTATCTCATTAGCAGTTCCAAGATATGTTAGATAAGTATTCTCACTTTGGTTACTTATCTGCTCCATTTTATCTTCATTTTTTTTAGTCAATTAAAGCAAAATACAGTTTTTATTTATCTTATTAATAGAAATGAGATAGTGGCTCTCAGACCCCTACTATATTTCTGTATTTTTGAGCTAATATTTTTACTTAATTTACATATTTTTACATCATTTTTCATTTTTATACAATGTATCTTTACTACTTCATGTATGGTGCCCAAGAAATTCTCACCAAAAATACACCCATATACTATCACCATCACCCATTGTGCTCTTTCCACCCCTGTTTTGAAACAATTTCCTTCTCTCCCCAGAAGAATGTCTCTGGTTTAGTAGGTTATAAAATGTCAGAGACCAGAATTGTGAAAAAGCATCTATGTGGTTAGTTAGGTCAGCCACAACTTGCATAACCTAATAAGGTCTCCATATTTCCTAAAAGCTTTCAGACTATTAACTACTATCCTATTTCTTAGGAGCCTAGAGGCTTGACATCATTAGACAACTCACTTTCCTCTAAAATTTTATTACTATTTCGAAGGTACCCTTACTCCAGTGTACCAGAACTTCCCCTTTGTATCACCAAACCATCCCCCTTACTGTTATCTGCTCACTGGCACATCTTCAACTAAGTTATCACTCTCTTCATCACTATTCTACTGGAAGTCATATGATATATGAAATTTAAAACATGTCCTTGACTTCAAAATATTTATTGAGGAGTTCAAGGTCAGTGACTTCTTCTCTGACTTAGACAGTATCACTGATTCTATTTCTGTGGGCCTATATTAAAGCCCTTCAGTTTGGACCCTAATTGAAACTATAGTTCATTTTTTTTAAAAACTTATGTCATTGCTACTAGATCTACAAAATAATAAAATAGCTTCACACGTCTTATCTCTAGCACTTGAACTTTAGGTATTAATTATTTTAATTCTTATCTTTGCTTTTATTCTTACAATTTTAGGCATTCTTCCACTACCTGTACTATGTGTTTATCAAGAAAGTAGAATGAAAGGCTATTGACAGAAGACTCATTCCTCCATTCTCACTCCCAACTAGCCCAGTCTATTCACAGAAAATCTTTCATGGATGTTCTATTAGAACTTTTAAGTATGTCCTTTCATGATCTATGAAGTTTTGAGAACCCTTGAAACTGCATACAAATTGCTGGGTATGCCTGTACCTCTGTGCATTTTTTTTTTTTTTTTTGGATAAAGATCTAATAGTTCACCTGATTTTCAATGACCAAGAGTAAATGAACAGGGAAACTTATGAGAGCCTCATTATCTTACCTGTCCTCAGAGAAATGAAGGGGACAGTCTTGCTATGGATACCAGTGATAGGGATTATTTTACCCAAGAATGTAAGAACAGCACCTTCTGTTTCCCAACTCTAGACAGAGTAAATGTGCTCTGAGGGTGTTCAGGGAACATAGAAAGAGCCCCCTCCAGACATAAAAAATATATGTAGAATGCAAAAGCAGATACAGAACAAGGAAACTTTGAAGATTTAACAAATTTGCCAGGGGCTGAGTATGCACATTGCATATAAGCTGGAATTAATATGAATGAACATGAGCATTTTTATTACGGAGAACAGAGATTTAAAAAAAAAAAATCAAAGTTTGTCCCTTTGTCCTCTTTAACCCCTCTCCTGTCATCCCTTCACAAAAGAGAAAAAGACAGACAAGAAAAGCTTAATATCTAGAATTTGCCAGTCTCTGAATATCCACTGAAAACAGCTGCCCCCCACTGAGAAGTCACTGAACCTTAATCATTTTCTATTGCATTAGAAGAAAGATGGCTGAAGTATCCATTTTTTCCTTCAAATGTCAGGTGCCCACAGCAATTAACTAATCACACTCCTACCAGGTCAAGTTAGAGGATGAAGTACATTTCTCCTAAGAAGACAATTGGGTTGTTCATGCTAAGGGAGTTTTCTAGAGAGAGATAAAAAAGGATGTCACATTAGGCAAAGGCTCTACTAGAGATTCTTGTCATTGCTTTCTTTGTGCAGAAAAAGCTAGAATGTGGGGATGAGCCCAGGTTGGAGACTGAAACCTAGCTTTAGGTACATTTTATTTTATTAGATTAATACTGGAATGATTTTCAGAATATCCCATTGTCAGGTATATCATTGATAATGAAATTTTAGAAATCCCTAAAAAAAAAACCCGAGGGGATTGCTGGTTCAAATCATTTTCTCTCAGTACTATCTCAGACTAATAATTGTTTACTTCGTGTATGTTGGCAATAATAAGAACAAGAAAACTAATGAAGTGGGCCTGTTATTAGATGTTGCTTCAATATAGTAACAACTCTAAGTTATTCGCATTTATTTGTACCTTTCATCTCCACATAACCCGGCATGTGAATGCTGAGCTCTATTTTTTCAGGCAAGGAAACAAATACAGAGACATAAAGTCACCAACGAGAGGTCATATGGTAGAAAAGTGGAAATTTCAGCTCAGGTAGTCTGCTCTTAGACTTGCAACCTCAGAATTAGAGTTTGGTATTAAGATTCTCCCTTGACAATGGAGAAAATGTGATGGGGTAAAGAAACTTCCCCAAGGTTTATAACTGGTATACAAAGAACTCAGCTTTGACTTATGTTTGACTGACTACCCATGAGTTATTCCCTTTTTACATACCTTAAAACAACCTGCATGATGAATAAACCCTCATAGTGGAATTCAACCTTGAAAGGGACTGTTCTCTCACTCTGGTGCATAAATCCAAGCAAGCAGAAAGCCTGACCATCTTCTGGACATTATGAAGTCAATCACTCTGAAAACACCATACCTCATGCCATTGCTGTCCACCTCACAGCTCTCTAGTTTTCCCAGGGCCCCCAGTAGAGTAAATGCAGTCAATGACTCAACTACAGAAGGTAGAAGATACATATTTGCGAGAAATGTAAAGCCTTTCACAAGACAGACCTTTCTCCCTTTTCAGTCATATCTCCAATGCACTGTGTCTATTTATCAAGCATCTACAGTGTGTAGCCAGTATGCAGTAGTGATAAAGAGTCATCCCCTGCCTCAGGACAAAGGGAGGTCAGCACAGAGAGGCCCTTGAAGCACTTTTTATGATGCTCTTGTTCTTTTCTTGCTATTCCGCAGCCCCGCCACCACTAGAACTCTCCATTGTTTATCTCAGTCATAGCTATTGCTAAGTCTGGTCTGAAAACCTTTTTATTTCTTTCATTCAGTAACATTTCTCTATGGATGTTGCTAGTTTTCTTATTATGCATATCTGTACTCTTCCCTCATATAGATGTTTCTTTGAGCAATCGTTGTAGTAGTTGTAGTCATTTGTTCCTATGCAACTAGTAGTGTGTGTCGTGAAGGTAGGTACTAGACGGAATCAGACCTCAAAACAAATTCTAGCTCTATCCAAGAAAAGTAATACTGGGAAACGTTTTAACCACCCTTTATCAATAAAACAGAAATGCATTTATTTGCTCAGATTTGTTGTCACCTTCCTGCCAAATACAACATTCATATCTTTTTTTTTTTTTTAAAGATTTATTTATTTGTGCATACAGAACTGGGGTACAGGCCAGAGGCTCAGGGGCGGCGAGAGGCTTCACCAGAGACAGAGTGGGGAGCAGAACAGACAGATCCACGAAGTACACTGCTGAGGGGAGCAGCGGGCGGGTCAGGAGAGGTCTGCCACGCCATGTGGTCGCCTCCGGGGCAGGCGGGGATCGAACTCATGCGGAAGTGGCTTTAGATTCTCAGTGCTGTGCTTTAACCCGCTGCGCCACCAGGGAGGGCCAACATTCATATCTTAATGGGTGCCCTTTGTGATTCTTTCTGTGTCTTGTGTGTGTGTGGGGGGAATCCATGGGCCTCTCGGAGGTATCTGTAAAGATTCTTTTATTTTTAGGTTGATTTATTTATTCATGCATACAGAACTGGGGTGCAGGCCAGAGGCACCAGTGTAGTAAAAGAACACACCAGAGACAGCGTGGAGAGCAGACAGGCAGATCAACAAAGTACACTGCTGAGGGCAGCAGTGGGTGGATCAGGAGAGGTCTGCCGCGCCATGTGGTCACCTCCCTGGCTGTGGATCGAACTTGCACTGAAGTGTCTGTGGCTAGTTTCTAGTTCATATTGCTGAGCTTTCACCCATCACGCCACTAGGGATGGTTCTGGTAGCTGTAAATATTCTGAAGCCATTTTCAAATTATTTGAATTGTTTCTTTTATCATACTTTCAGGGCAGGCAAGTTAAAAAAAAATGAGGTTAATAGGCCTTCATCATTTTTTGTTTTTTTCTTTGTAGACTGTATTCTGACTTTTATCAAGTTTGGGATCTGTAGAATGCTTACTTTCTCCCAAAGCAGGAAGGTTTCAATGTCAACTCCAATCAAATGCATACAACCACAATATGAACTTAGTTGGGGAGGGGTAGGATTCACATTACAATGATGTAAAGATAGAATTAAGTTGGTAAAACAAAAGTAGGGCAAGATAACGAATACCTGCAAGTTTGGGAGGCTGGTGGCACAGAGTGCAGATGACCCTCAGGCATCCCTCCATCTGTCAGGAGAGGGTGGTGGGCTTCGCCTATCAGGGTGAATCATTGGGAGATCTCTCCGAACATTGGAGGGTTTAGGGCAACCTCAATTGCATCACAAATTGCTTCACCTTCAATGCCTGGATATTTGCTATTTTTAGAGCCATCTTATCAAGATCACCTGTTAATTTTTATTAAGCTGAGTGCTCTCATGCAGCCAGGTAGCCCTCTACCCTTACCTTTTGCATGTCTTCCTCAATGAATGGTTAATTTTTAAATTTTTTTTAGTTTATTTTTACATCATTTTGTGCCTTTTTCCATCTCAGTTGTAATCCCTTAGGCTTCCTATCACCAAATCACCCATGTGCCATCACCATAGTCCAGTGCACATCCCTCACCCCCATTTTTTATCCAACTTCCCATTCCACCCCTGTAAAATGTCTCTGGTTGATAGTTGTTCATCATTATTATTTTCTTACCTGGTCCTTTATATTCCTGCTATGAATGAAATCATCTGATATTTATCTTTTTCTTTCTGGCTTATTTCACAAAGTATGATCCCTTTTAGTTCCATCCATGTTGCTGCAAAAGGCATGTGTTTATCTTTTTGATTGCTGAGTAATATTCCATTGCATACATGTAATAAGTGGTTAATTTTAATTGATCTATCACAACTGCTCCTACCATTCCATTAGTCAATGTCATATGCATTGACAATACCCTAACCTGAGTCACCTATAAGGAAATGTCAGCAAGACACATGTCCAGAGAGGCAGAAGATCAGGAATTACCAAACTATGATTATTTGGGTCCCCAGGAACTATTTTGGATGACCTAGTGAGCCTATGACATGAATTGAACAACTTTTTCTTAAAGTTTGTCACTAAAGCAAATATCCATATTTACTGTTCTGGACATTTTGTAAGATGTTAGGATTACATTAAAATATTTATTTTCTTTAATATCAGGATTTCTGAAGGCTTTGATATACTCACACATAAGGGAGACTTTTTTTTTTTTTAAGATTTATATACTTATGCATGCAGAACTGGGGTATGAGTCAGAGGTGCAGGAACCATGAGAGAATTCACCAGACAACAGAGAGGGGAGCAGAGCAGGCAGACCGATTAAGTGTACTGTGGGTCAGGAGAGGTCTACCATGCCATGTGGATCACCTCCAGGGCTGGGATCTAATGGCTGCAGCTCACTTGCAGTGCTGTGTCCTAACCCATTGTGCCACCAGGGAGGGCCAATGGAGACTCTTAAACCAGACCAGTGTTTAAGAGCTAAATTTTCTCCATTACTTAGCCATGCATTTATTTCCCAGTATTGCTGTTCTGTAGAGGTCTCTTTGGGAAAGATTAATATGAGGACTTGTTGATTTCTCACTGACTCTGTCCCTATGATCTCTTTTTACTGGTGCCACCGCAAGGTTTTAGGTTTCTGTCTTCTCATTGTTTTTGAATGCCCTGCAGTGACTTTGAAAGGAGTGTAAGAACATTTATTGACACTAAGGAGCCCACATCTTGCCCTTTGGTCTTTGAAAGCAAGCAATGCAAAAAGATCAAAAAGTTGAGGCACTTTATTTGCAAATCAAGAAATAAGCAGAGATGGTTGTAGTCCATGTGTAAGTCTTAACGTTAGTGTGCTCTCAAAGGATGACTCTGGAGATCATTTTCATCCTGCACAGTCCATCATTTGGTGTATCACTTTCACTTTTCAATATACAGACCTGTATTTTTCTAACCAGAATAAAATTGGCAGTTCTGCTGTTATTCCTGTTAGAGAAAAACATGATGATAAAAAATAGCTAACCTAGGGCCGAGCTGAATTTGAGTTTAAACACAGGATCTCTCCTACTTCTAGCTGAGACTCCCTGAACTTCACTTTTCTGATCTGTGTGTACAGTGATGGTAATATAATTGTGTGTAATCTACATTGCCTTGTATGTATGTATATAAACCTATATGTGTATTATGTACATGCATTACATCATATATACATATACCTATTATAGTATGTATGATACATGCATACTGTTATGTATTATATGTGAGTTATATAATATTAGAAGAAGGTTAAAAAGGCTGCCTTTTACTTTTTTTTTTTTAAGATTTATTTATTCATGCTTATAGAACTGGGTACAGGCCACAGTTGTGGTGAGAGGATTCACCAGAGACAGAGTGGGGAGCAGAACAGGCAGATTGAAAAGTACACTGCTGAAAGTAGCCGCAGTTGGGTCAGAAGAAGTCTGCCATGCCATGTGGGTCAGATCCCTGACCGGGGACCAAACTTCTGCTGCGGTGGCTTTGGAGTGCTTCATAATGCAGTGCTTTTACCTGTTGCGCCACCAGGGAGAGCCCACCTTTTACTTTTTACTTAGAGAATAGTGCTTAAGGATGGATATACACTCACTCGATGGTAGATATTATTATTATTTAATTTTAGATTTATTTATGCATATAGAACTGTAGTACAGACCAGATGTTTGGGGGGGATGAGAGGCTTCACCAGAGACAGAGTGGGGAGCAGAACAGGCAGATGGACTGAAATACACTGCTTAGGGGAGCAGCGGGCGGGTCAGGAGAGGTCTGCTGCACCATGTCATTCACTCTCTGGCCAGGGATCAAACTTGTACTGCAGTGGTTGCCATACCTTCATAGTGCTGTGTTTTAATACGTTTTGCCACCAGGGCGGGCCCAATGGTAGATATTCTTAGTCTAAAGTTTGTGGCCTTTGGAACCCGTGTGCGTTATCTTGCTTTGACAGCTACTTTTAACTGTGATTATTAAGAATAAGGATTTTTAAGAATAAAGGAGTAATTAGACTTTGATAGCAGGTTCTTAGAAGAGAAGATGAGTTAGGAGTCCAATGAAAATGACTGTACAATGGGTTTTCTGGGGCTGCTGTGATGTCATGTTCCCTAATGCCTGCAGTCACTGTCCATTGGGGCCAGTCTGTGTGCATGCCCCTTTCCAACACAGGACCTTAAACACGTTGGTCAGATGCTGAGCACTTGCAAGCACCTGCTTCCTCTCCATTTCAGGGCATTGCTCTGCACTTTGATGAAGAATACTTCTGAGTGAATTTCAATTTCTTTGAAATATCAATCTCCTGAACTGTCTGCCGCTTTGGTTACACTTGGTATACTCTGCTCAGGGCACTGGCAAGTCCTGAAATGAAATTTATGGTAGGAACCAGCGCAGAGACACAAACTCTCTTCAAAGTGTATTATTTCTGAATGAAATAGGTACTGGGAGAACATCAACAGTGCTCAGTCTTCAGTGTATGGAGAGTTCTTCTGGACTGTATCACGCTAATGTCCATGTTTAAAAACTAAAAAAAACACACAGTAGTTCAGTTCACCTAGCATTGCTGTTGACTGAGGTGGGATAGCAATAGACACACTGACTTGACAAAACATTTACTGGCTATAGCACAGCCTGTGTATACAGCCACAAGAATTGGAGCCTTTAATAATTAACAAATCTATTTTTTTCCCATCTCTCCCTCTTCTAACAAGACAAACACTCTTGGGCACAGTTTTCATAAATTAAAAACAAAATGCCCCTGAGCCCTTCCTGGTGGTGCAGCAGGTTAAAGCACAGCACAAAGAAGCTAAAGCCACTTCCACATGAGTTTGATCCTCACCTGGGAGGTGACCCACATGGCACAGCAGACCTCTCCTGTCCTGCCCACAGCTCCCCTCAGAGTATACTTCGTCATTCTGCCTGTTCTGCTCCCCACTCTGTCTCTGGTGAAGCCTCTCACCTCTGGCCTGTAGCCCACCAGCTCTGCATGTATAAATAAATAAATCTTAAAAAAAAAAATGTGCTGATAGATGCAAAGGGTTTTCTGAATTTCATTTCTAGATAATGATCTGATGCAAGATCCCTCCCATCTCAGTGCTCAGTGCAACCTCTTAATCTCCAAGGCAGTATGTGACTAGCAGGGCCACACAATGGTGGTACCAATTAGTCAGAATATACTGAAAATCAGTGTTGGTCTAGTACTGTGCTGTGGATTATGATACTTAAGATGGCATAGGATGTGGCTGCTGTTCTTAGATCCGCGAGTCTCTTGAAGAAGATATGCCTATTTTTAGCAAGATACTGTATTGTTGTAACAATGAAAATAAGAGGTATATATATATATAAGGTGTTAGTTGTAGGGTTACTTAGATTTGAGGTTAAATTCCAACCTCAAAACTCTACATTCATGCTCCCAGCTGTGTCTTTTTTTTTTTTTTTAATTTGACAAATAGAGCCTATTATGATGCCCATGTCAGAGTTTTGGGAAAGATCTTCTGAGATACCCAGTTCACCTTCATTATACTAATAGTCACTCAGAAATGCTAGGAGTGATTTACTGTATTTTCCTCTAACATGCATTTTGCAATATAAGGTAGAAAAAATTTTTCTCAAGTTATCTATGAGGAGAGGCTACTACCTCCCAAAGCAGAATCTCAGGCCCTATCCATCCCAGCTTGACATGTTTAAACTATATATATAATTTATTTATACAAGAACTGGTATACAGGCCAGAGGTATGGAGGGGTATCAGTGAGAGGATTCACCAGAGACAGAGTAGGGAGCAGAACGGGAGGATCTACTGAAACACACTGCTGAGGAGAGCAGCGGGAGGGATAAAAGAGATCTGCTGTGCCGTGTGGGTCAGCTCCCTGTCCAGGGATGGAGCTTGGTGTTGCAGTGGCTGCAGATAGCTTCATAGTACTGAGACTTAACATCTTGTACCACTACAGAAGTCCCCATATTGATACCTTTTTAAAAGCACAACAAAGTAAACTATTAGGAAGGAGGATGAAGTAAATACCAAAGATATAAAAAATATGCAAGCCCATTATTTACTATTAGATTGAACAAAGAAAATAATGCAATCATGAGATACTCTATTTAAAGCTTTGACTTCAGACCAGTATCTATAGAAAAACCATCCTTCATTTGCAAGTGATAATAAAAAACTTGACCCAAGGAACTAATCGTGCATACACCGACATTAAGGACATGAATAAGGGAATACTCAGAGGAACATTAACAAGTCACAGAACAAGAGATGAAGGAATTAGAGGCATTCTGTATGTTCTTCTTAGTCTTTTCAACCAAGGATCCCAATGGCCATAGCAGAGGGGAAGTGGATATTAATATACAGATTTTACAGTGCATAACTTTCAGTATTTTATAGAATTGCATTCAGGTATTATTAATAATCATATTGCTTTCTTGAGTGGGTGGCAGTCACCAGGCCTGTGGTATGAACTGTCACCTCCTACCTTATACACTGCAACTGACATTACAGCATCAGGCACAATAACAATTCTTTCAGTGCACCTTACTTCAGTGCAGTCTATATAAAATCAGATATTTCTCTCTCCTTCCTGAAGTTTCAAGACCCTGATTGCCCTATTTCTGGCTGACCTCCCTGAACTCAACTCTCCTTCTAGCTCTGCAATTAGCCTTGCGTTTGATGTTCTAATTGTTCTGAACTCTTGGCAGTTCCCTGCCCACACTTCCCTTTGTGTTCACGTGCACCTTCTTTTGTTCATGGATTTTCCTCTATTTAGCCCAGCAGCCAACCCCCTCTCCCCCCACCTTGCCTGGCTGATGTCTAGTTATACTTCATGAATTAGTTCAGATGTCCTCAAGAAAGTCTTCCCCAACTCTTCCTTCCCATTCTGGGTTCATTGCCTCTGCTCCTTGTCTCCATCCTTTCCTCTGCATACCCTGATCCTCACACTGACCACTTTATTCTGAAACCATCTGTTTTTCCTCATTTCTTATTCATCGGCAAATGTTTAATAAATGTTTGAGAAGTGACCATAACTGAGGTAGCTGATATGGTCACATTGAGAGGCACACAGGAATAGGCCTGCATACTGATAAGCAAAAATAGCAAAATGTATCGTACACATTTGGCTCAGGCAAAGCGGAACCAATGATCAGATTCAACCATTAGTTAAACAAGAAATACATAATCAAGATAATTTCCATATGCAGCCCTTCTATTTTGTTGCTCTGGTTCCCCTTTGATATAAATGAAATACTGGAACATGTAGTTTAATACAATCAGTTGAGTGCCATTAGCTATCAGGGCCACAGTCTTCCCTTTGGGTTAACAAAGACCACAAGGCATGAGGCCTACTCTGGAATAGTGGACAAAACACTTGGTTTGATTGGAATTTTGACCTTGATACTTAGAAAGATCAACAAGCAGTTGACCTTACTGAGTGTCTTTTTTTTTTTTTTTTTTAATTTTTTGACTGTTAAACTATGGCAAAGACCTGCCATAGGATGATTTTGAAGGTAAAATGGCATGATAAACACAGAGGACAATGCCAGGCACAGTAAATTGTAGCTACTATGATCCAAAGAAACTGTTTATATTCTGTTTAAAAGCATACTTTATGTTACTCTGGTATATAATTTCTCACAGCCTAATGCTGCATTACCAGAAAATGAAATTGTGGGGGCTAGGTGGTGTTTGGGCAAGAAGAGAAGTGAGAGTTTGAGAGATAAACTCTAAGGGCCTGAAAAAGCATGATTTTACTCATCTTACACTCTTCCAATAAGTTATAACCAGCATCTAATCTAGGAAAGTATTTTTGCACCTACTCCCTATTATTTAGGTATTTGAAGTCTGAGTTTTTACAAATTGTGCTTATATAGATTGAAGAACAGGGATAAAATAAAACTAAGGCAAGGGGCATTGTCAGAATGATTTACTGTATACAAATGTTTATATTGGCAAAAGAGAAGAATGTAGGTCATATAGGGTTCAGCTTATCATGGTTATAGTTACAGATGTGGATACAGATAAAATGGCTGTTATAGAGGAACACTAAAGAAACAAAGCAAAGGACCAAAGAAATCCCTTCATTTGAATACCAAAAGAGATTTGTATCTTTCATCTCCTTAGAAACTATGCCCTCAGGCCCTCCCTGGTGGTGCAGCAGGTTAAAGTGCAGCACTGCAAGCCTGCTGCAGCTGCTTCAGTGCCAGTTGATCCCTGGCCCTGAGGTGACTCATATGGCCAGGCAAACCTCTCCTGTATTGCCCACTGCTCACCTTAGCAGTGTACTTTGTCAGTAGGCCTGTTCTGCTCCCCATTCTGTCTCTGGTGAGTCCTTTTACCACCCTGCAACTCTGGCCTGTACCCCACTTCTATATTTCTGTATGCATAAATAATAAATCTTTAAAAGAAACTATGTTCTCTTGGATTTTTGTCCAGATGGCCAGATATATGGGTTGGTTTTCTCCTTAAGTTATATATATATTCAGGGAGGAGAGAAGAATATGGGCTTTTAGGCCATGGAAAAATGGTTTTGCTTTTCCCAGGAATGTGAAGGGGAAAAGCATTAAGCAGTGTTTAAAATACTAATAAATAAATAGATGATGGCCTAAGCAGTGTTTAAAATGAACAAATAGATGATGGTTTAAGAACCTTGAGCTTCCGGGACCCTGCCCCCCCTCCCCCAGTCCCTAACAGAAGTTAGCTTAGTTCATGTGTTAAATGAGCGAGGGCTACAGTGACTTGTCCATGTAGAGAACTCACTATCCTACCTCCAGTCACCTGGCCGAACAAAGGTGCTGGAGGCAAGACTGTGAAAAGAAAATGGTCCAGAAAGCATGAGGTGGGGAAGAGGTAAAAGAGAAATGTAAGTTGCTTGGTATATATGGCTGTTTAGATCTGGAATTTACCAGTGAACCTAGAGTTCTTGTAACTTAACAGCCTATGATCACTCCATTTGTGGACTCCAGAGTTAAGGAATCTACATGACACAGAAACCAAGCCCTTGTTTTTGTTTCCTTACTTAATTGCTGTAGATTGTCTGTCCTTGGTGAAGTAAATGCTTGCTCTTTCTGTTTTCTTCTCTGCATCTTCCTCAGAATTTTTCTCTTGATTTCTGAGTCATTCCTGCCATTGGAACAAAGAGAAGTTCTTTTTGCACACAGAGGGGCTCCCATCAAAAAGTGAATGTTGGTGTTTTGCAAAAAATCAGGCACTCAAGAGTGGTTTAACTGCTAAAACCATTTATGGTGGTGTGGACCACTTCCTACCTGTGTGATTTTTTTTTTTCCACAATGGATCTAATGTCCATTTTCTGGGCATATGAAGATTAGACAAAATATATGTCTAATTCCAATACAGAGGTTAGATCAATCAAATATTGTTCCCTTTCTCCTTATATTATGTAACAGATGAATATGGACATCTGTAGGTCTAAAGAAGGATGCTTAGTGAAAACAATGGCAATTTTGTTTGAATATTCTTCACAAAAGATGTGTAACTTCTTTAGCTAGAGTAGAAAACTTTCCAGAACTGATTTTCACTTAACCTCCAAAATTCCCAAACAATATCCTTCTTATCATATCTTCAGACACCCCTTTTAATTTACAGCCTTGAGAGAATGCATTTCTAGGTTTTCTGGCTACAGATTCTTCCAGTAATGTTTTTCCTCCCTCCCTCCACCCCCCTACATATTTTCTCCACCTTCAACTTTCCCTACAAACCTAGTGTTTTTTTAAACCTCCCAGAATGGTCTTTGTAGCTGTTTCTAAGCTATGCTGTTTGATCCTCCTGGTGGAGCACAGAGGTTGTCTAAATGGACTTTATGTTTTCTCATAAGTTGTTCAGAGTCACCTGACCATGGAAAATGAGAATGTTCAGGTCTTAGAACATTCTGAGCCAGACTTTTTAAACTGCCAAGCCATGATTCACTGTATTCTTGCACACCCACCACACCACAGCCCTAATGGGTGATTCCATTCTTATTTCACATCATTTAAACTGCTGTCTTTACCACCATATCATATCACATTATTTTCAGCAAATATCTCCTAAGTCATTTAGGAAACAAAAATAAAAGCCATCAGTCTGGCAAGGCCTTCCTGACCTCTTCTCATCCTTAACAATGCACTATTCTATCCTTGATCCTTTCTCCTTCACCACTCAAAGACCCACTGCCTTACCTCTGAATTCAACTCCCCCTGTGATTATAAAAATAAAATCACTTCTTGGTCTCTCTGTACCTTCATCTTTTTTTCCTTCTGTTGACTTTCTCTTTTGAATTGAAGCTTTTTTCTTCTTCAGTTTTTTATCCCTTTGTCTCATGTTATCCTTGCTTTGTTTTCAGAGACAAAATTTTTAGAAAGATTTGTTCATGTGCAATGATTTTTGTTACCATTTGTTATTCACTCACTTACTGGACATGAGTCGCCTGAAATTTCTTTCACTCAAATTTTTAGGAAACAGCTTATGATAGAGAAAGAGGCACCAGCTTCCAGTACAGGCAGAAGTGAGATTGAAAGTTCTCTTCTTCTCTCAAGAGTTGTGACAATTTAACAAATCTCTTGTGTCTCCTGATCAGAGTGACTGTCCCTGTCATATAGTTATGGTGAGAAAACAAAATGGTGACACACATCAAGTGGCACATAGAAGGCATGGCTCCCAGACTCTCTTTATGTGACATCCCAGTGGTATTTTTATAGTATAGACAAAGCTCTCTTTCTTGGCATTCACTTTACTTTTATTTTCAAGGATACTTCTCTGTCCTAGTTTTCATCCTATCTTTTTTTGACTATCACTTGTCATTTTGCCCCCCAAATTTCTGACTTCTATCAAATGCTATGTTCTCCAAAAGTCTTTATTTTCTTTCTTTCTTTGTTTTTGGGGTGTGTATGTGTGTATGTGTGTGTTTTACTCAACTAAATTATCATAACTAGATTGTCTTACTTAACACTAATATCTCAATAATTATTGAACTCCCATTTTGAAGACTGTTCTCTTCAGCTTTAATTCCATGAATTTATAGTACAATTTGAAAGGAGCACAGGACAAAGAATGCCACCATTTCTTTGCCTAGTCAAGCCTATATATTTTCTATCTCCCCTCATTGCATGCTAGTACCAGTTGTCAGGGACAGCCCTTGATTCCTGTTCCTGCTTCCCTACACTAATCAAGTAAAACATTCAACTTTAATCCAGCCAGGCATCGCTTCTTACCTGGTTATGGCAAGTGTCTCCTAATGACTCACTTTGCCTTCAATTCTTAAAGATCCAATACAGCTTATAATTTACCAGAATGAACCTTTAAATGAATAAACACAGACAGTGCTCTCTCTTAAAAGCTTTCAGTAGTTCCTGCTCAGCAATGTCTTTTAAGATTATGATCCAGAAAGTGCCAGAAGTAAAATAAGCTTGGAGAGTTTATTTAAAATGTTGATTCCTAATCATCAACACAGACTCTTTGAATCAGAATCTCTTGGCTGGGTGAATCTGATACACACTAAAATTTGGGAACATCTAAATCCAGAAAAATGAGCAAAGTCCTAAGAATGTTACATAAAGCTTTACATAATCTGGCTTCTGACTACTTCTCCTACTACACTGTCAATCATCCAGTTAGATGAATTACATGCCTGTCACATGGTCTGATGCTTCATATCATTTCCAAGTCCTTCCGATCCTGGTTCACCTATGACATTTGTTTATCCTTCTAAGACTAGCTCACATTAATCATTTCTCCCTTACTAAGGTTTTCCAGACTCCACACCCATTTAACATGAAATAAATGTCCATGTTCTGTGCTTCCATAAATCCAAGGTCATCAATGGGTCACAGTCCCTTTCTTCACCATGCAATCTCAAAGTCAACTATTTTGTACGTTTAACACTATCTTTGCCCTAACACTTTGCTAGTATTTTTAAAAGACACGTGGCAGGTATTAGGTGCTAAATAGTGTGTTAATTAAAGACATATGTCTTGAAAATCACTGTTTATCACATGTCTCCTACCAGTCCTACAGACTAAACTTTGTCTATCAAAGTTGACCTTATGCAATTCAAGTACTAACCTCGTATAGAAGGTTTTCATCTTCTTGTCCGGTCCTTCTACTTTTAAGCAAATGTTTTTGCAAGCTGCTTCCTGCTGATCCAATCTGCCAGGGATGTTTAATTGACCTTGTGCCTGTTCTCCTGGTATTCTATAAGGTGAGTTATCATTCCATCTATTCTTGTGATGCAATCATCATTTTTTTTTTTTGCCTATTTTTTTAAGTTAGGGAAGTAAATTTATTATCAATGATATTTTTCCCAACAAGGTAATTGAGATTTTAGCTACTAATGTATTTATCATTATATATTATAAGTCATGAAAATAAAATGCCTTTTCAAAGACACTAGTGGATTTTTAATTTATCATTTGTATTCTTTACTACTACTTTAAGCAGTAAAAGTTGCTCTTAGCAGTACTATTAAACTTTTCAAAAACTAATGGATTCATTAGATTTGTTTATATTTCAGAGCTATAACTATAAAATGAATTCACTCTTTATTGAAATGATGTATATATATCACATTCCTGTGAGCAATGAGGGAAATAACTAAGAGACTCTAATCACATAAATGTCCTCAGAAAGTTGTGTTTTTGCTCTTTCTACTCAAAGGAAAATCATGTATTATATTAGAACCAGCACTGCTTGTCAAACCAGACCAAGCAAGTTTGGGTTGGAGCTCTGTAAGCTATTTGCTGCACAGCCATACACAGAATACCAGACCTGGTTCTCTGGTTCCCTTCTATAAAAATGGAAATAATGATACAAACTGTTCTTCTTTCACAGAACCATTAAGAAGGAGCTGAAAAGCTACTATTCTCATTTCTCTGAGTTATTGCTAGACTTGATTGTCTTTGGTCTGATATTACTATAAAATTAATTGAATTTATGTGTGACTGAATTTTCGACAAGATGGCAAGTACTTCAAGGGTGAAAGACAAACAATGCCAACACAAAGCATGTGTTTGGTGTAAAAATATCTGAAGGCTACAATACAAAAATGAAGGAGTACCATTATATAAGGGGAGAGATATGCTTTCAAAAATAATTTCCAGATATAATTTTCTTAAAACATTGAATTTCAGAATGAAAATCCTTGAAATCTTTTGAATCTAGTAGTCTAAGACCCTGGTTGCTTTGTGCAGCATATTCAGCACATAGGAGTCACTTATAGAGAATTTGATTTTTTTGTTTTTGTTGTTGTTGTTGTTTATTGGTGATCCCTTTCACTTTCCTGAGCCTGAGCACAAAGTGGAATAAATTACTGAGTGATGCTTCTATCCACTTGCTGTAACAAAAATACATCCACTATGAAGACATCTGTCATGATTAACCAGGCTAAGCAATTCTCACTAAGGGAAGCATGAGTGAGTTTGTTTTGCTGCAAAGACCTGCCCTGATCACATTAATTTGGGAGGCAGTTGGAGGTGGCAACTTACCAAGAAAAAACAGATTGAAGAACCTATGAACTGATTCAGATGCTTCTGGAAACTCCCTCTGTAATGTAATCCACAGGAAAGACTGACTTCATGTGAAAAGCACATTTCCAGTCAGAAATTGCAATCTCAGATAGTGGAAAGTATGAAACTCAAGTAGGTTCTGTACATCCTACTATGTAAACTTGTATAAGTCATGTAACTGTAGCATCTACATCTATAAAGTGAGGGTAATAATGTATGTTTGACCGAGTTATAAGGACTCAATTCTTACATGTCTGTTTGCTAAATGGAAAGCTATTCACCCCACCCCCTGCTATTATGTAATATTTTTTATTAAATTACATTATATGGGCAATATGATTTAATAAACAATTCAAAATCCTTTACAAAATCATCCCCCTGTAATCTTAGAACATGCCAGAAATTTTCACTGTGGTCATGGTGTTGCCAAGGAAACCCCTTGTGAAAATGAAAACTTCCCTCAAGGAAGAAATGACATATTACATTATCATAAGCATTAAGTTCAAATAAACATTTGTGGAGAAACATTCTATGACACTGTGTTTTATGTATATAAAGGGGCATCCATCCGTGCCTCAAAGACATGACGCAGAGGAAGAAATGTCTGGTGATGGAAGTGTGCATATTAATAATTTAGGGAAGTCTCTGAATTCTTTCTCTTACTCCAGAGATGGCCACCATGAGCATTATGGGACTTGTCTTTGCTTCCTTGGAAGTGTTGTTCAGTGTATGTTGACACAGCTCTCTTTATATTGTGCTTAGGAAAGAGCCTGCACAGAATAGAGGCTCAATAATCATTCTTTAAATTGTGTTAAAGTGAGACTGTATAGAAGGATATGTTCCAGAAGAGATACAAGGTTTTTATATAGTCCAGCAGATACATGTCATAGCTGGACATAGTACTTCATGGTATTGCGACAGCAGCTTCTCATCTGGAAACTCATGGGTTGTGTTTTTCTGACCATTTTATATCTTTTTTTTCTGATTTTTTAAGGGTATGTTACCATTTTTTTGAGATTTGTTTATTTATATAAGAACGGGGTATATGCCAGAGGGGGTTTGGGGTTTGGGGGTTGAGGATTCACCAGAGACAAAGTGGGGAGTAGAATAGGCAGATGTACTGACATTATTAACAATTGATGTTCCCCAATGCCCATGGTTTAAGTCCATTTTTGGTTTTTGTTTTGTTTGTTTTTGTTTTTATTTTGGAACTCAAGTCCTTTAAAGTTCAATTACTTGCTCCTTGCTCAACTTTCTTTCAGTCATTCAGTGTCCTCATCCCCTGCTTGCTTTCATGTTCCAAGAATTCAACTATTTGTCCATATTCATTCTTTGCCCAGAATGACCTCCTTCCCCTTTCCAACCCTTGATCCAGCCTGGCCACATCCTCCCTTGCAGTCATACTGAAATTCTTGTTTCCTCCAGGAACAGCCTCCTCATAGTGCAGCAGCCAACACAACTTCTGCCTTCTCTTTCTCTTCCTGCACTCAGCCAGCTCTGAGCCATTTAGCATTTCCCTAATTGATTTGTGCTCAGAGAATGTACCTCTCCAAATAGAAAGAAAATAATGCCTACTTGTGGGACAGTGGTGCGATTAAGAGAGATAATGAATAAGACAGAGTGGCTCAATAAATACAAGTTCTAATTTCCCTCCAAAATTCTTTACATAGATTCTTAAAGTAATCTAGAGTTTTCATATCACATTTATTTCAATGTTTCACATCATAGATCACATAGAAAATGAAAAAAAATCAGAGAAGGAAGAAGGTAGCTTTTGGTGATAAGCAATTACTCAGAGGCTTGTTCAGTCCAGGCCCTGCTTTTCTCCTCAATAACTAAGAGTATCAACATCTTACTTCCCCTGCAGAAGATTTGTCTGAGCATCTTGACAGCTAAGAGCAGTACCTCTTGACAAAGAACTGTGCCACTGAGAATGCTGGCTTTTACCTTCCACTGAATTAGTGACCAAGGTGTCCTCACTTTGCACTTTTCTAAAACAATTTATTTTTCAATTATTATTATTATTATTTTAATATTTGTTTATACAGACAGTACTGGGGTACAGGTCAGAAGTTCAGTGACGGTGAGAAGATTTACCATAGACAGAATGGGGAGCAGAGTATGCAGATCCACAAAGTACAATGCTAAGGGGAGAAGCAGGCAGAGCAGGAGAGGTCTGGGGCACCATGTGGATCACCTCTGGGGTGGGCGATTGAATTCACACTGAAGCGGCTGTGGCTTGCTTACAGTGCTGAGCTCTAACCAGCTGTGCCACCAGGGAGGGCCTGCATTTCTAAAACAATCATTGAAAGTAAATTTTAAAACTTCCTCTTATGAAAAATATTCCCAAATCAAAAACAAGTGAGGCTTTCAGATGCTCCCTTTCTCTTTCTCCCGTAGTCTGAGGTCCCAATTGTTACTCCAGAGGCCTTAGCTACTGTAGAATACTGCAGCTGCTCCAGAATTCCAGAAGTTTCTAGAATACCATAGTTACTCTGGAATCTTTTTGTGTTTTATCTATTTATGCATAGAAGTGGGGTGCAGGCCAGAGGTTTGAGGGGGCAAGGGTGAGAAGAGTCACCGGAACAGAGTGGTAAGCAAAACAGACAGACTGAATACACTACTAAAGACAGCAGCAGGCAAGACAGGAAAGTTTTGCTGCACCATATGTGGGTCAGCTCCCTAGCCGGGATCAAACTCAGGCTGTGCAGTGATAGCATGCTGAGGTTTAACTCTTAGCCACCACCACTATTCTGGAATATTATAATTACCCAAGAACTCCACAACTACCCCAGCCACACCTTGCAAACTTCAATTTTCAGAGCTGTAACTTTGAGGCTCATTCTCCTCTCAGTGTTTAATGTGTGCATTGCTTTCTCATCTTCTCAACCAGCTAGCAAGATTCTCAAGCGAAACGATTATTATGTTTTCTTAGAATGCATTTGGCATCATGTTGATTAGACATGATGAGTAAGTACAATGTGTGATATGGTAGTTTTTTCTGCTTTTGGTACAATTATCACAACTCTATTGGCTCAAATTAACACATATTTATTAGCTTTTTGTTCTGAGTGAAGATTCTGAAATGGATCTCAAGGTGCTGGCATTAAGGTACCATCAAACACTAGCCCTATGAGAAAAAGGAAGACATAGACTTCTGAAAGTCTTGATAATCCTCAAATTTGTTGCTTGTCACTATATTTAAATTAAAAGCCAAAAAAAAGAGACATTTATGATAATGTTTTAATTAGATGCAAATCTAATATGTAAACATAATATTTGAAAGGTAAAAGTGATAACACTAAGAGACATAAATAGTTATCTCAAGGCCATCCCAACGAATGAGAGCATTTAGGTTTAGTACCTAAAGCTTGAACTCTGTTTTTTTACAATATACCCAAATTTGACTTAAAATTGTTTTTCAAAAACTACTGCTTCTCTTTCTGCTTTTCTATTTTAATGACTAAAATTATTGCTCAGGTAAATGGAAAAACCCTGGGAGATCTTTTTCTCCCCCTACCTCCATTTTCTTACCCATTGACAATGAATTGGTTAATTCTGACTCCTACATACATCTCATATCTATGCCCAACTCTGTATGCTTCTACCTAGTCCAGGACTTTTTAATCTCTTATTTGGGTTGTTGCCAAAGCTTTGCAGGAACACTCTTCCACATGACCTATATCCAGTTATCATGTCACCTATTTTTTTTTTTCTTTGTACAGATAGTATTATGTTGTTTATATGCTTAACAGTTGCAATTCTGTTCACTTGTTAAAGTATATCTCAAGTCCCGCATTCTATCTTATTAGCTTCTCCTTGATCTAGCTCCTACCTCCTATATACCCCTTCCACTTTTTTTTATTTTTTATTTTTAAAATTTATTTATTTAGGCATACAAGAACTGGGGTGGAAGTCAAAGGTGTGTAGGTTGAGTAGATTCAACAGAGACAGAGGTTTAGGGAGCTGAACTGGAGGATTAACTGAAATTCACTGCTGAGGGGAGCAGCCTTAGAGAATAGGCTGCCACCATGTGTGCTTGCCAGGATTTGAACTAGTGACTGGCATTAGCTTGATAGTACTGTGTCCCCAACCCCTGAGCCACCAAGGAGATCCTATTCCTCCCACTATTATAAAGATCAACCTTTCCATACTTCCCTCTCTACTCTGCCTCTTCATTCAATGTCCTACTCTAATTTTTATTTATTTTTATTTTTTTTTTTAAAGATTTATTTATTTATTTGTATAGAACTGGGGTACAGGCCAGAGATGCGGAGGGTGAGAGGATTCACCAGAGACAGAGCGGGAAGCAGAACAGGCAGATCGACAAAGTACACTGCTGAGGGGAGCAGCGGGCGGGTCAGGAGAGGTCTGCCTCGCCATGTGGTCACCTCCGGGGCAGGCGGGAATCGAACTCATGCGAAGTGGCTTTAGTTTCTCAGTGCAGTGCTTTAACCCGCTGCGCCACCAGGGAGGGCCCTACTCTAATTTTTAAAGCTTTATTTATTTATGCATGCAGAACTGGGTAAAGACCTGAGGTGCAGGGGTGGTGAGAGGATTCACCAGAGACAGAGTGGGGAACAGAACAGGCAGATCAACCAAGTGCACTGCTGAGGGGAGCAGCAGGGAGATATGAGAGGTCTGCTATGTCATGTGGATCACCTCCAAGGCTGGAGATTGAATTTGCATGGAAAAAGGCTGTAACTAGCTTGCAGTGCTATGCTTTAACCCATTGTACCACCAGGGAGGGCCTCAGTATCTACTCTTCAAAGTCTTTGGTTTGTTATATCCCTTGACTTGAAATTCTATTCTTTCTTTACCTGACTCCTGCTCATCTGTTTCTTAAAAGAAGGTTCAGAGGTTTTCTCTCTGAAGAGCTGTTTCTGATGCCAGGATAGATTCTGTGCCTGTTCTCTTTGATTCCCAGGACTGTCAAATAGTTTATGGAAATGATGCTTCCTTTGTGACTCTTTATTAAACTATCACCCTACTAAAAGCCTGATTCCATTTTTATTATTATTATTATTATTATTAACTAGGCTATCTACTACTATCTCAGCAGATAGTAGATATATAGTAAATTCTTTGCAGATGATATGGAAACGCATCCCACCATACATATTATAATGAGTACTGATCAAAACTTTAAAGCTAGATGTGGAAAAAGTTCTAAATATATTTTATGTCTCCACGCAAGTATGATTTATTTTGTGGAATTTGTTGTTGTTGTTTTTATTGTTGTTTATTTGTTTTGTCTATGAATGAAAAATAAAAAATGCACAGAATTTTTTTTTTCTTCTGGCTTTTTTCTATAATGGAGCCAGAATTCACATTTACACCTCTTCAGTGGCAGTGAAGTCCCTGGGAGGGTGTAGGATACTTATTCTCTGCTTAATGGTGAGAACTATTGTAATCTTTGTAATAGTAAATGCACATTTTTTTGTTGTTTGTTTGTTTTTCTTGACTCTGAAGATGTTTTCTTGATGAATGAATTGTAACAAGAAGATGAAGAGAAACTTGTTATCTGTAATATCTGTTGTTTTTTAATTCTGAATTTGACCTACAAAAATGATAGTCAAATTGTAACCTCAGAAATATTACTGTATGAAGTAGTAGAAATCACAACACATATTGAAGGCTTATTTAGTAGTGAACTTGGTGTTAAGATACCACGTTGTATTGCACAATACTGTTCCATTCAGTCAAAGAATCTTAATAGCTACATATATTCAAATAAACTGTCATATTTCATAAAATGAAAATACTGGGTAAGATCATTTCTAGGTTCCTGCAGCAATAGTATTCAGTGTCTCCAAAAACTGCAGTTACAATTTAAGTGATTCCAGAGATATTTACTGAAACCTTTATGCTTAGCAATACCACTCACAAGTCAGCAGGCAAGCTAAATTTTCTTATTATAATCTAGAAAGAGTTTGAAGAACAAAAAAAATAAATAAATAAAAAATAAATAAAAATTGGGATCCCCCTGGTGGTGCAAGGGAGTGCAGCACTACGGACCTATTTGCATCCACTGCAGCACAAGTTCAATGCCTAGCCAGGGAGGTGACCCACGTGGTGCAGCAGACCTCTCCTGCCCCACCTAACATGTGTTTTGGTTGATCTGCTTGTTCTGCTCCCCATTCCATCTCTGATGAATCTTCTCATGTCCAACATCTCTGGCCAGTACCCCAGTTCTTATATGCATAAATAAATAAGTCTTTAAAAAATAACAAAATCATTGAATGAAAATTAAGAAAGTATTTAGACTCTGCTTAACATGTAGCGCTTAATACATATGCCTTACATTCAGCAAACTCCTTTTGAGTACCTTAGTATGCCAGACCCTATAATAAGTGCCTGAAATATAATATTACACACACACACACACATATGGAAAACCATGTTTACAATCTAGTAAGGCAAGCACCCTTTATTCATATAATTTCTAATTTCAACTTAAGCCATTTAAGCATAAATGGTCATTAAAAAGTATAAGACTTAACATGATTATAAAGGAAAAGCCTTTCAAATTTGCCCACATTGACTAAAACTTGCAAAACTGTATCAATTTGTGCTTCTATTCTATTGGCTAAAACTTAGTCTCATGCTGTAAGTCTTACACTATAAGGACTTATACATAAGAAATGTTGCTTTTAGTTGTGTAAACCATGTGCCCAAATAAAAACTAGCAGAAATCCATTACGAAGAGAACTGGGAGGTCAATTACCTGACTTTGAGAAAGAAAGGTTTTAGCCTCCTGGTCCATTAAACAGCAGCTGTGTGCAGATCCACTAGCTGAATACAATTAGGGGTAGAAATGGGGTCGTGCAAGAAGTGAATCTGATGAAAATATACCTATTGTGGAGCTACAAAAATCATCTAAAGAGAGAGATGAGAACCTTTGTTAATATAAAATTCTTCTTAACACAGAGCAAGGGTAGGATGCAATGTCTACCCCATGGAATAATTACACATAGATTGGCCCATAGAACTTTTGTTTGGGAAAGTGTGGGAACACTTTCATTTCTAGGCTTAAGATATGGAAGAGTAAAGTTCAGATCCCAAGATTGAAATTATGCTTTCAAAATATTGGGATAAATGTCCTATAGGGTTTTCCTGCCTGGTTTATTAATTTAAAAGCAAACATAGGTTTCTATAAAAAGTGCTGGAGATTTGTTCAGGGTTGGGTAGTCTATGCTCAATTGGGTTAATGAGATGCAGTATGAAATCTGCTTTATTTTCTGGGAAAGAAAACAAGGATTTTGTGTGTGTGTATATATAAGTGATAAGAAAACTACTGCAGGAAACTATCCATGAACATCTACAAAACCAGATGAAGCTGATACACAAAGAAGTGTGGTATGAAACTACATTCCTGATTCTAAAATAACATGGTTAAAATAATTAACACCTCGATTGTTCTAAATTTGGACTTTTGGATGTCTAAGAGAATCCTCCTTAATTGTTTCTACTCTGTTACTTGTATGTGAAAGGATATAACTGATATTGTGAAGAGCCTCAAATTTCTATTAATGATCAAAAATAAAGGGGGCTTTATAATGATGGTTTGTATTTGTAGGGCTATCACAATTTGTATTTTAAGCATTGCAAGGATCCTTATTAGTATTTACAGACTTTCTTGTCCTTATTCAACATGTCCAATCATTTAAAATGTCTGTCAAACCTATGAATTTCTTATGGCTTAAATGTCTCGGTCCATTTCTAGTGACACCAGGCCAGTTAGGTTACTGCAATAATAGGATCATTCATTTCTAGCAGTGTCCTATGATCATAAATTTTTCACTCTTCTAGCCTGTCCTCTACCTTATAAGTTGGATGTTATCATTTCTTGTTTTGAACATTTACAATGGTATATTTTGATCATCAAATCTCCTTAAAAGAGATTTGAAGATATCAATAATTAATTTTCTGCCTACCATTGCATGTCATTTTTCACCATTTCTACACTTTTATGATCAGAATATAGACTCCTGTTATATGAATTTCCATGAAATCCTACTAATGCAGATGTAGCCTTGTATGGCATTAGGCATTTATACCTGCTTTTCATATTGCCAGGAATGCCATTCCCTCACATCCGTTTGATGTCTATAATTTTTCAGGTTTTGCTTCAACATCCCTTTTTATGAGTATTGTTTAGATCATTCTCTTGTGTTATACTCTCCCAGATTCTTCTGTGTTCATATTATCATACAATTCTAGTATATTTCTTTAAAGTAATTCTCTTGATTCTCACAGGTTTTAATTTGCCTTATTCAGTGTGTGTCTACTTATCATCAATATTCCATTCTTGTTGAAGAGATGAATGAAGCCATGGATAATCAAGCAAACAATCTTTAACAAGGCAACCAACTTAGGGCAGATATAGCCAGAATAAGTAAACCAGAATTTTAGTAAAAGAATATTGATTGATGATTCAGTGCTCCATCCTATGATTGAACAAATAACTGGCATTCAAAAGAATAAACAGAAAACACTGCTACAATTTCACACTGAGGCTTTGAGACATGTCATTCTTTCTGCCCAATTCCAGCCCAATTTATCTAGCCTAGTTCCTGCAAGCTGAAGAGGTAATTAGTCAACCTAATTACATAAGTATGAAGAATGGGAGATCAACTCCTAGTCAAAGGTGAACGAGATTGAATGAGAAACAAAGTGCTGGGGTCAATTACCAGCTCTACTACTTTAAGCTCAGTTGTCTTAGTCAAGGTTCTAAATCCTTTAGTGTCTGTTTCCACATCTTGAAGGTGGAACTAATCTTCACTCCTTAAAATGCAGGCTTTGCCTGCATAAAAGCAACTATAATCCCCAGAAAAATGAAACGTGTCATTATATTAACATAAAGAATCCAAATTTACAAAGCTGGCAGAATGACGTTAACAACCAACAGAAGTAGGAATTTGGTAACTGAGCCATGGCAGCTTCCTCTCATAGTTGGTGTTCTCAGTTTAACATGGTTGAGTTACAATCTACAACTAGATGACTCATAATCAAAAGTAGAAATCCAATTTAGTTCACAGTATTGATACTAATGTTAGTCTCCGTCTGGAGGTTTATCAGCTTAAAGTCCATCTGCTTTATAAAGCTAAAAAAAGAATAATGTGTTTGCAGTCTTATTTTGCTTTCAAATGGAGAGATACTTTCTGAAGCTATTAACAGTAAGTGGATATGCTCTCTAGGTAGAATGTCAAAGTCATTGCAACAATCAGAGGAATTGCTGCCTACTGCTGCCTGGTGCTGAGATTCCTAATATTTCCACTCAGCTACCACAGGGATCACTGTGGCAGCACCTGTGTTTGGGGGGTGGTGTAGGGTGGAAGAGGAGGGTTCTTAGCAAGTGGGGTGGAGTTTAAGAGAGAGAGATAGGCTATATAGTGTGAACCCTTATGATGAAACTCTAGAATGTTTCTGTTTATTCCGTAGTATTTTTCTTTAACCTTGACCACAGGATAAGCCCCGGTGACATCTGGAAAATGATCATAATTTCAGAAATCTTAAGGTAGAGGCTATTTCATTGTAAAATTTGGTGATTAAAATATGCATATTTAATCTAGATATTTTTTAAATCTTTAAACTCTTATTAAATTAATGATGTTCTATTTGATGAATGGCATGTGAGCATTGCATAAACATGTCATATGCATTTCTGAGTGGCGAAGTCTCCAGGAATTAGGTGAAGAATTTTGTTCTTGTATTTGGGATGCTTGAAGAGGATACTTGACCCCTGGTCAGTGCTCTCAACTCTCTCCTTTGTGTTACTTTTCCTTCTTCAAAGTACTACTAACTAACATTGAACCCAGGCATTTTTTTTTTTAAGATTTATTAATTTTGCATGTAGAATTGGGGTACAGGCCAGGGGTGCAGGGGTGGCGAGAGGATCACCAGAGACAGAGTGGGGAGCAGACAGGCAGAATGGTGAAGTACACTCTGAGGGGAGCTGTGGTTGGGTCAGGAGAGGTCTGCTGTGCCATATGGGTCACCTCTGCAGTGGGTATCGAGCTCATGCTGAAGTGGCTTTAGCTTCTTAGTGCTGTGCTTTAACCAGCTGTGCCACCAGGGAGGGCCCAAACCCAGGTAATTTTTAATAAAATACACCCTTATGATTATTCTATTATTTAAAAAGAAGGACATTGAAAAATAAATGAACGTGAAAATAAACACTCTAAACTTACTCCCCAGAGAACAGAATGAATAATGTCCTGGACCATAGGCTTCCCGAGTGCTTTTTTATGCAATGTCAAAATTAATCATTGGAACTGTTTTTTAACCTATCAATGTACATAATCTTTCTTCTGTGTCAATAGATTTGCTAATCACCTCTTTTTAAATGACCAAATAATATTCTAAGATGCTGTAGTTTTTAATCAAACCTCTAAATTTGAGAGATTGTACAGCATTGCAACCATTCTGCTACCTGTTTTATTCTCTAGAAGATAGATTTGTACTCCAGATGCCTTATTATTGGCAGATAGACAGTAAGTGTTTATGGAATTGAACTAACCCAACAAATGAAAAAAAATACTTGAGATAATAGGCAAAACTATGAATATAGCATATTAGTTTCTTGTGGTTGCTAGAAGTTAATTATCACAGACTTGATGGCTTGAAACAATGGAAATGTATTCCCTTGTAGTTCTGGAATCCATTAGTCTAAAATCAGGGCTATAGGGACAAAAAAATAGGTAGGGACAAAGCAAGTTTCCTCTGCAGACTTGACTGGAGAATGTTCCTTGCTTTTTCCAGCTTCTGAAGTCTTCTAACATGCTTAGACTGTGGCTGCATTGCTCTATAGTCCTTCCCTGAAGTCACAATTACTTCTTCCCCTTCTCTATATAATATCTCCCTATGCTTACAACTTATATGCATCCATGTATCTGCATTTAAACTTCATTAAGAAAACCCAGAGAATCTTTTCATCTCAACATCATTAATGTAATCACAACTACAAATATATATTTTTAATATTAATATTAAGAAAAATTTACAAGTACCAGTAATTAGCAGATGGATATATATACATATATATATATATATATATATTTTTTTTTTTCTTACGGGGGGGTGTGTGTTTCATCTTACTTCTAATGGTACACAAATTCAGCTTTAGTCATAGATTGTGATTTTTAGAAAAATGCATCAAGAGTGAGAAGAGTGTGTGGGAGGGTTATAGACTGCTGCTCAAAATATTCTTTTCTTGAAGAGGTTTGGTGCTTGAAATGAAGGTTTCTATTTTTCTATAATTAGACTGATTTAAAAACCTCAGTGATTCCAATATTATTAAATTTTATTGTTTGATTGAAACAACTTACATTTATTTATAAAGAAACTTGATGGACATAACCCATATATAGACAAACAGTCCTACAGTGGACAGATGGAGAAAATGAAAGAATAGAAAAACAACAAAACAAATATCAAGTGATAGCAAAGAGAGGATACAGGAGAGAGCTATGTAGCCATACAAATATGCCATTTGTCCTTTTTTCATTCTGTCATTTTCCTGGGAATGGATTACTGGGGTATGAAAGCTACATTTACTAACCCATGACCTATATCTGTGAGCAGTTAGGAGAAGTTGGCTAAATAAGACAGGTACTCTTGTGTCTATTGTCTTCAGCAATGACCTTCATTTCACATCTATAAATAATAATTTATTGCCATCATATCATTATTTTATGCAATCTTTGTTTCACTGATAATTTTGTTGTCACTAATGCTTATTCACAATTGGTGAAACTGATATAGTTTATTTCATTTGCTCGTCACAATAAAGCAGATAGTTGCCCCTTTGGTTATAAAAGCTGAATCTGCAAAGCAGAGTAATCAATGGGGAAAAGCACAAGCATTGCACGGTTTTGAAAAAATTGCTTTCAAACATTAAATACATTCACATGGCTAATTTAAAATCCATAGGAAGATGAACAATAGAAAAACTGATGTTTATTTAATTCATTTTAATTTGAAATGTTAGGAAAACTGGCAGCTTAAGTGTTTTAGCTCTTTGCTAAAGCTTCCCAAGAATTATTTGAGCAGTGTTTGTCTTTTTTTAGATCTTTTTATTTTTGTTTATAGAACTGGGGTACATGCCAGAGGTGCAGGTACAGTGAGAGGATTCACCAGAGACAGAGTGAGTGGGGAGCAGAACAGGCAGATTGATGAAGTACACTGCTGAGGGGAGCAGTGGACGGGTCAGCAGAGGTCTGCCATGCCATGTGGGTTACCTCCAGGGTGGGGATCGAACTCACGCTGAAGTGGCTTTAGCTTCTTAGTGCTGTGCTTTAACCCACTGCGCCACCAGGGAGGGCCCAATGTTTGTCTTTTTATTGTGTGACTTATAATATGGTGCAAGCATATTTTCTAAGTTGTAGTGAACTGTCAATCTTTCTCATTTAGGGTTACTTTCTAACATTTTATCTTTTGCACTTTCAGCATTGTATGCTAAATCTCTGAGGATCTCTTAAGGTTGAATTTTTCACTGACATCATCTCCTCTGTCTCTTTTGTCACAACTACTTTTCTCATTTACATGGATAAGTTTGCCTTCATTATGTTCTGGCTTCACATCAAGTTTCTTGAAGGGTATCAATGTCAACATGCCCACGCTCAACTCTGTTCTATAACTATTTACATTCAATTTGAATTTCATTTCCCTGTTATCATTTCTCATTTCTTTATTGCATTGCACTTTCATCTTTGCTGCACAATTTCTCCTTTAGTGATGAACTTCTGTAAAATACCCTTGTGTCACTGGCACAAGGAAGTGACACAACTACATTGTTAGCTGGCTGTGCATGAAAACATTATCGGGTGCACAGTGACCAATCACTAATAGACTTTGAAAAGTGATGCTTTGACCACGCTGCTCATTTATTATTTGTGGTGACCATAGATTGCAGAACTCCAGCCAAGTTTGCACATTATTCAGTGACTCACAGTGAATAAATGATACAATTGAAAGTCAAGCCATGTTGTTGGTGGATTAAACTAAACTCTAGTAAATAAAATGTGTACATGTTATACATAGGCAAAGTGAAGACTTCTTTTTCTGTGACATAAGAGAGGAAATTCAGGCAGAACAAAATTAAGTGACTTGCCTAAGGCATTAGGTCATAAAGCCAGAATTAAAATTCAGAGAGCATTATTCCAGGTTGCAAAGCTTAAACTTCACACTATTGGGCTCCAGGCTGGGTCTTGGGGTATACTCTGGTTACTGATCTCAGTCAATTATGTCACTTAGAGAGGATAGTGCATTTTATAGCAGCTTTAGTCTAACATAATCCCTGACTTCTGTTAATA
The DNA here is from genome assembly GCF_000260355.1 of Condylura cristata. Classification (NCBI taxonomy): domain Eukaryota; kingdom Metazoa; phylum Chordata; class Mammalia; order Eulipotyphla; family Talpidae; genus Condylura; species Condylura cristata. The sequence continues at coordinate 84,291,889 of NW_004567103.1, forward strand.
TCAGTCTCTGGTTACTGAATTTTCTTGAAAATTTGGGGAAGACTTTTTAACAACTGAGTATGTTAACACTTGGTGCTTTTCCTTGTGTCCGTATCCCCTGATTATGGCCACTTAGTTAAAAACCTCTAACTTGCCCTGTTATTCACCCTCATTCAGTGATCCAAACTGGATCCTCTCTCCTCTCTGTTCTTGCTTTCATTCCGTGAAGCATTTGCCTTGCCTTTGAAGCTATCCCTCACTAATTTCTGCTAGGAGAAGAGGACTACACGCAGTTCTCCTGTCTTTTTTGTTTCTTCCTTTGCATGCTTTTGCACTTGAGGAAACTATATCAACCCTAATTCTCTAAGTCATGGAATGGGTCACAGTATTTAGTGTTAAAAAGGGTCAAAATAGGCATGGTATTAAGGCAACCAAAGGAGTAAAAAGTTTTCTGGGAGCTATCCTTTGGGCCACATTTCTTTAAGCACTACAGGGAAATATGAGGACATTTGAATATGTTTCTAACCCCTCCATTTTTATACAAGTCCTACAATAAGATTAATGGTGAGATTGAAGGTATGATGGCATTGGTATCAAACATATTGTTTGTTGTGTTAACTGAAGCATGTCTGGACTTTCAAAATAATGGACCAGGTGAGAAAATAACAAAAATAATGAACAACCATAGACCAGAGACATTCTGTGGGGGTGGAGTGGGGAATGGGATCAAAAACGGGGGGGGGGGGAGGGGGGGAAATGCACGGGACTATGGTGGCGGCACAGGGGTGATTTGGTGATGGGAAACCCGTGGGGATTACAATTAAGATGAAAAAAAATGTGCAAAATGATGTAAAAATAAACTTTTTAATAAAAAAAAAGTAAAAAAAAATTTGAAAATAAAGAGAAAAAAATGCAGAATTTTTTGAGCTTGAAAGGGCAATTTCTCTCTAAATTGTGATATATCTCTATTAAGTTTTACATTCTTATTCATATGTAGATACAATGTATACATCTTTCTACATATGTCAGTATGTTTTTATGAGTTTGTATCAGTTTTTGTAGATAGAACTATGATTTTGTTTATATACATAAATGATTATATACTTCAGATAAACTCAGAGGAAACATTTTTGACTTAAATTCTAAAAAAAATGGTTTATAACTTCAGGTGATTGTAAAGTGATCTGAGTTACAATTTTAACCTCAAACTTACTGGCAGTTATGATATTGGTTCTTAATTTCACATTATGTTGGCCAAAAACATTGATTGTTTCCCAGGAATGAACCAATTGCAAAAGAATCTTTGAAAGTATCTCATATTCATTCTTTAGAATAAACCAAAAAAAAAAAATAGTTTCTGGAAAAAGATGGAAGATGCACAGATAAAAATTTTAAGGATTTATTATCTAGAATTTGCTGACAACTCTCTTAGTTTGAAATAATGCCTTCCAGTCTTCAAAATTATAAGAAAATACCCTTACAGACTTCTTGGAGGAGACCATCTCGTAAAAATTAATTGCATGCTAATAGAAAATCCATGCTTTCTATTATAAGTGAACATTTTATATTACCAGGTGTACTGGTTTTATTTTTTCTAATACACATTTAAATGAGAACATAACAATTAACATGAAATATATTAGTTCTTATACCACCTAAAATCATCTGCATGAACTTCCCTTTGGGGAATACTCTTTGTAAGTAAGAGAAAATAAACTCCAATTTGTCTCTCCTAACAGCCCTTCAAAAACATGTACCTCTTAACATTTCTGTTTCCCAGGCTAAATTTCCATAACTTCCTTAACTATGCCTCATCTGAAATGATTTCTTACCGGTTCTCCATCCTAGAAAACTTCTTTTAGATGTTCTCTGCTTTGTCAAAGTAGCTTTTAAAATGTGGAAGCTTCTCAAAGGTGTTAATTTATGACCTGTCTCCAGAAAACTCAAGCATCCCATTATAGTTTCCTCTCCTGAGCTATAACCTATGGAACTGTCTTCTGGAATGTGTAAATGAATCAGCTACAGCTTGGGGACTTTCTTATGATACATTAAGTTCTCTTTGTTTCTTTGATTGGGGATTAGGTATTCAGAGTTTGCCTGAATACCTTTGGGCAAAATATCAAACTTTTTTTTTTTTTTCAATAGAGGGCTAGCATAAAATGAATGTTCCATTCATCCACTACTTTATTAGACTTTATTTTAAGATAATTGCAAATTCATGTACAGTTTTAAGATGTAATACAGAGTACTGCTATAGACCTTTCAAATAATAGACTGTATTATATCTTTATATAGTAAGACTATATACCTTTTACAAGTTTCCCCTTATAAGAATATCAAATAAGTGCATTATAGCACATCCAAAATAGTGGTAATACAGTCAAAATATAGAATTTTTCTATCATATTGATCCCCTATATTACTTTTCTATAGAATCAGTTTATCTCAAACTCAGTTCTTTTTTAATTCCTGGAAATCACTAGCATGCCCTCCATTTGCATAATTTTGTCCTATCAAAAAAGTTACATAGAAAAATCCTAGAGAATGTAACATTTAGGGAATAGCTAGGGAGTATCTATTAATCCAGGATGTCATGTGTATCAGTAATCCTTTTTACTACTGAGTAGTTTTCTGTAGTATGGATGTACTTCAGTTTGCTTAACCATTCATCTGTTAAAGGACACTCATATTATTTACAGTTTTGGGATATTTCCAATAAAGATGATATACAATTTATGTACAGCTTATTGGTCTGAATACATTTTTTTTCATCTCTTCAACATAAATACTCAGAAATACAACTGCTAGACCATATCCTTTACTTTTTCCCAAGTAAATTGATGAAATAGCACTGCACAAACAACAGTGGTCAAACATCTCCACTCCAGAAATTGTGTGTGTTGAGTCATAGCAGTCTTGTGTATCTGCACCAGAGAAGTAGGGGTGGTGAGAAGATTCACCAGTCACAGAGTGGGTAGTAGCACAGGCAGATTGATAAAGTACACTGTTAAGGGGACAGGCCAGGAGAGCTCTACTGAGCCATATGGATCACCTCCGGGGTGGGGGATCGAACTCATACTGAAGCTGCTGTGGCCAGCTTGCATTGCTGCACTTTAACCCGTTGCACCACCAGGGAGGGCCTATCCTTTACTTTCAAAAACCCCATGCACAATCTGGTTGTGTGCATCGTTCCACACCCCACTAGCTACTTTTGAGTGACCTGGTTTCCCCACATGCTTGACAGCATGTGATGTTGCTACAATATTTTATTTTAGACATTCAGTATTTGCGTAGTGATAGCTCATTGTCATTTTACTCTGTATTCCTTATTGCCTAATGGTGTTGAACATCTTTCATATGCTTACTTGCTACCTGAATAGTTTGATTAAATTTATGTCATTTTCCAGTTGTACTTGGATTGTTGTCTCCTTTTGCATTTTGAAAGTTATATATGATTCTAGATACTGCTCCTTTGTCATATAGGGGTTTAGAAATATTGTCTTTTACTCAGGAATAAAATTTCTCAATTCTATGAATGAGTATTTTGGTGAGCGGCAGTTTTTATTTAGATGATATCAACTTTAGACATTGTTTTTATGTCAGTTCTAACAACTCTTAGTCTAGATCACTATGATTTTCTGCGATGTTTGTTCTAAAACTTTTGTAGTTCCATATTTACTTTTAATTGATCACTCATTTTGAGTTCTTATTGCTTGATATGAGAATTGGTTAAGTTTTGTTTTCTCTTTTTTTGGGTGAATGTCCAAGTTGTCCACAACTATCAAAAGATTATTTTTCCTTCATTGAAATGCTTTTAAACCATTCTAAAAAATCAGTTTTGTATGTAGTGGACCCTTGCTTTAGGATTGGCCATTATACAAACAAGTCACTTTATGAGGAGCACTTCCTATTAAAATATAAACCACTTTGTAATTTAATATTTACATTATGATTGCTGCCAACAAGGCCCGGTGTGAGAGGCATGTATGAGTAGGGCATTTGAATAACTGCTTGCATGTGAGCCAGCACGTCTTATTTATAGCATTGACAATCTTATTTCATGTAGATGCATTTTTTTAAAGATTTATTTATTTATGCATACAAGAACTGGGGTACAGACCAGAGGAGAGGATTCACCAGAGACAGAATGAGAAGTAGAACAGGCAGATTGACTGAAATACACTGCTGAGGGGAGCAGCAGGCGGGTCAGGAGAGGTTTGACACACCATGTGGGTCACCTCCCTGGCTAGGGATTGAACTCATGCTGCAGTGACTTTGATACCTTCACTGTGCTGTGCTGTGTTAACCCATTGCACCACCAGAGAGGGCCCTGCATAGATCCATTTATCCATTTTTAATACATGTATAGAATTCTTTTTTTCTTCTTCTTTTTTTTTTTAGTTTTTATCCTTCATGCAAGTGATTGTTGAATTGTGTAACAAAGTTCTGCTAAACTGTAGTCATGACTCCTAATGTACATCTTTAAAGAAAATTTCAATTAATTTTAAGCAAGACACTATAAAAATGCACAATGATGGTGCATAAGCCAGTGAATTGATATGAGAATTTTGTCTTTCTCACCAACTACATTAGCAAACTGTGATTTTTGAAATGATAATTTCCATCTTTGCTTATCTTTAGCTTCAATTTTTTAATGTCAATAACAAATAAATTCTCTCAATATTTGTTTTATTTTACAAATCACAATCTTACATAAACTTAGTTACATATTGAAAAACACATTATGCTGGATTAGAGTGAATTGGTAAATATTATTGTAATATTGGGTCTACTATCTGAGTATATATTTCTGAGTTCCTACTTTTGTTGTTGTTGTTTAAAACTGTTTCTGTCCCTGTATCAATATATTCCCCCTAAATTTTTGCCCAAAAATTACATTGGCTATTCTTGTCCCTTTTATCTTCTATATAAATATTTTAATAATGTAGTCCACACACAAAAATAAATCATCTGCTATTAATTTGATAGAATTTGTGTTAAACCCATATCTCAATTTGGGGAGAATTGACATCTGTACATAGTATATTGTAAATATAGTGAATCCTTTAATCTGTGAACACTTTATCTCTCATTCTGTAGTCATATACACACATACATGTGTATATGTTTTGCCAATGTTTTGTAATTTGTGGCATATAGCCCTACCCATGTTTTGTTAGATTTACATATGACTAAAGTTTTGAATAACTTTGGAATGCTATTAAAAATATTGCATTTTATTGTCATGTGATTTAATGTGTTCATTGTTAGAATATAGAAATGCAGTTGATATGTTTATTCTGTCACATCATTTACCTTATTAATTGTGGGTGTATTTTTGTATGTGCTTGACTAGTTGCACTGGCTACAACTCAACTTTAAGCATTATTTTGAGCAGGAATGGTAAGAACAGATATTTTTGCTTTGCCAACCACTTTAGAGAGAAAACATTCATTTTCTTTTACCATGAAGTGTACCATTAGCTGTAGATTTTGTAGATATATTTGAGATGAACGATTTCCCTTTCTATTTTTATTTCCTGAAAGATTTAATCAAAAGTGTTTACTGCATTAATAAATATTACTACATGATAATAGTATGTTAATATGGTAGTTTACCTTGATTAATTTTCAAACATTTAATCAGCTTAAAATATATGGAGTGGGAAGGGAATCTCCGATTATTATAATATACATTTATGTTTAAATACATTCCAGATATCCTGTTCTTGCAATTGTTTTCAAAGATTTTGACATCTGTTTTCATAATAAAATGTTTCTCCAGATAAATGTACACACATGTATACACATATAGGAAGTTAAATTTATATGTGTATAGTTATGTACACATGCATGCATGCATGTATATATATTATGTGAACAAAAAATATAGATATGCATTTTCATGTGCATATAACTATACATTTCATATAAAATAAATTGTGAAGTTTCTCTTTTATTCAGAAGACAATGTTTAGAATTGATGCTGATTTATCTTCACTCTTTTGGTAGAATTCTCCGGTGAAACCTCTGAGTTTGAGTTTATTTTCTATTCTTTTCTGCATGCAGTTAGACCTATAAATTTCCCTCTCAACAGTACTTTAACTATGAGCCTCAAATTTTGACATTTTATTTTCACTTTCATTCAATTCAATGTATTTTTGAACTCCTTTGAAGCTTCTTCTTTGAGCCAATGGATTATTTAGAAATATCCTGTTCAAATTCTAAGTGTTTGGAGATTTCCCTGTTTCTTTCTGTTAAAAGCTACTACTGTTATTTCATTGTGGTCAGAATTTATTTCAATTCCTTTAAGTTTGTTAAGCTATGTTATATGGCCTCATAGTTGGTCTATATTGCCTGAGCTTGAAAGAATGTATATTGGATGTTGGTGGTTGTTGAATTGCTGATTTGTTATTGATGGTATTGAGTTCAATTTGTCCTGTAGGTTATTTAGAGAACCATCCTGATGTCTCCACTTACAATTGTGGATTTGTTTATTTTTCTCTTGCCCTTCTAATGGCATTTGCTTCATCTACCTTGCAGTTCTGCTGTTTGGTGCATATACTTTTAGGATGTTAGGTCTTCTTGGTATATTGACCCTTCTATTTGTATCATACTACATAACTTCCTTATTTTGGTCATTTACTTTCCTCTGAAATATATTTTAGTTGATGTTAATATCACCATCACTTCTATTTTCTTTTATTATTATTTTAATGTATTTTAACCTTTATTTTTAACTATAATGGTGTTATGGATTTTTTAATTTAAGTAATATATAATTTAGCTATGGTTCATCATTCAATGTGACAGTCTATTGAGATCATTTATATATTACTTCAGTACTTAGTGCTTAACATTTAACATTTTGTCTTCTGTGTTATAATCCCAATAGGGTGTGTTATGACTTCTGATTTCACTGTCAAACATAATCTAGAAAACTTAAGAGAAGGAAAGTTCTTTGAATGGAGCCACATTTTAGCTTACTGTGCTGTATTCTACTTCCATGATTTTTCTTTTTGTTTCATAATATGCATTAATCATGTTCTCAAGATAGGTCTGCTGATAACATATTTTCTTAGTTTACCTTTATTCTTTATTTCCTCTTCTTGTGGAAATAAGTATCTTGAAAGATATTTGTAATTAATGAAAGACTATGATTGATAATTCTTTTCTTAAGCCCATGAAAAATATTTTGTCACTTATTTTATGGTCCCCAAGGCTTCTATTGAGAAAACTACTGCCATCAAATTTATTCCTATGTGAACAAGTCATCACTATTATCTGCCTGCTTGCAAGAATTTGTCTCTGTCTCTAATATTTAGAAGTTTAGTTATAATGTGTCTTGGTATCAATTTCTTTGGGTCTAATCTGGAACTTTTCAGTTTCTTAGATCTGTAGATTTATGTGGGTTTTTTTTTATGTTTTTATGACCTTGTTTAATTTGGAAAATATGAAACATTTCTTTGAGTTCCTTTTTAGTCCTACCCATATTTTCCTTTTATTCTGGGACTACAACTTTTAATTTTGATATATTTTATAAAAGTACTGTTTATATTTTTTCAGTTTTATTTAATCTTTTTTCAGACTGGGCAATTTTTAAATTATATCTTTAATTTTAAATTATATCTTTAAATTTCTCATCTCTTCTCGTTTTTTACAATTTACTGTTACACCTATCCACTGAGATTTTTATTTCAGTTGTATTTTTCAGTTTTAATATTTTCATTTAATTTCTATTCATGTATTACAATTATTTGTTGGTACTACTACTTTTCTTATACTTTCAATGTGTCCATGACTGATCACCAAAGTATTTTATCATGACTGTTTTTAAATCTTTGTCAGATAACTCTAATATATTCATGTCAGTGCTGACACTTATTCTACGTGATGTTTCTTTTCTTTTCTTTCCTTTTTTTTTTTTTTTTACTTTAGTTTAAGATCTCAGTTTATGGTAGGTTGAGTGATTTTCAGTTTAAAGTTGGATATGTGCATGTCATAATGAGTCCCTGGAACCTATTTAAATCTGCCTTAGCTGGTCTTTGAACAATGTTCTGCTACTAGAGGGGGTGAGCACCACCTCCTTAATACCATGTTGGTGGGGAAATTAAGGTTTCCGATTTAACACCTAGCAGCACTTGACTGGTGGTGTCCTGTTTAGTACTGGACAGAGAAGTGAATGAAGTGAAGTTGGATCTCCATGTAGAAACCACTGGAACTATGTGAGGAGGATTTGCCTGAACCAGTGGGGCAAAAGTCCTGACTACCTCCTTGACTTTCTTTGACACCATCCCAGAGCCTCATTACAGTCCCGTGAAGATGCAGCACATGTTCCCCACTCAGTTTTCACATAAGAAGTGGAGCCATTTTTTTTTTCCCATGATGTTCAGACAAAAAAAAGTTACTGTCTACAAGTTTTCTGACTTAATAGCTTGTTCTTTTCCTGTTATTTTCTCCAGAGACAACAGCTTCTATGCAGTCACCTCATTTTTTTTTTTTTTTTGGTTTATCATCATTATTTCCAGGTTGTTATCTTCTTTAAATACATATTTGAGAAGCTATATAAAGAGAAAAGAAAACTTAGGGCATTTACCATTGTGAATCATTCCTCAGGTCTTAGCCAGGTGGTTTTTGATTTTTAATATATATATATATTTTTTACCTTCCCTATGTTTGTTTTAATTATAATGGCAAGGCTAATTTTAGGTGTAGTTAGTGAAATAAATAGGAGAATGTGTAGCTATATATGATGTGTAGCTATATATACATGTATATATAGAATACACACACATATATATATACACACACACACACACACACATATATATATATATATATATATATATAATTCTTTCTATATATATATATGGAGAGAGAGAGAGAGAGAGAGAAACTTGTAGATATATTCTCAAAGGACCCTCTGTCTTTTCATATAGCAGGGAATAGTAAATATTTCACTGGATTATATGTACCAGGAATTTAACATACATATCATCTTTTCCTTACTCTCCTATTGTTTTCCTAGTATACCTGAAATGTTCAGGTGACAGAGAACCTAAGAAAGCTGCCCTAAGTCTCAAGTGGAATATGGACTAGCTGAAGTTTTGCGCCCCCATGTGGCAAATTTATCCACCTGTGCTTTGCTTAACTATGTTTGCTGCCCTCCTTCAGCGTTCCCTGGCATTTTCAAGTACCAAAAGCTATGTAAAGCAGTTTAACAAAAATAATTCTTAAGTGATTTAACAGATATGAGAAATTATTTATCAAAAGTATAGAACTTGAGACTAAAGAAGGTTAAGAGGGCATTTGATAGACCCAAAAGGGTAACTATTTGAGTTTAAAGTAATTCTACTCCAGATCTCCTTGCTTCATGCTTCACCTCTGCTAGAGTGAGGAGGCAACCCTTAATCCATTTATTATTACATTGAATAGAGTTTATTTGATCACAGTTTTAATGTAAAGTATTTCCAAGGTCACTGGGATGCCTTGGCCCTGGTTTTATCCCAGCCTTCCTGCCCATTCACAGTCATCCTTCAAATCTCTGCCTCTGGGATGAGAAGCATTCCCAGAGCTAACCTTGCACATATGTCATTATGACAGTTGCTGCCTACTGCTATGGCTTCTCTGTAAGTCTGTCTTCCCCCCTGAGAGTGGAGTCATTGACAGAGAGAACTAAATCTTTTCATCTTTACAAGCCTAGTAGTTGTATGGGCCACTATATAATAATGTTTCAAGAAATAAAGAACAATTTATGAATGTATGGATAAAGAAAACCAACCACACACAACCAATATTAATCATATATTTATGAAAAGATATTTTCTGATTGAACAGTGTTTATTTAACAGAAACATACTGACAGCATTGAAAAATAATTGGAGAAAATTATAAAATTGTAGAAATTATTAGTGCCATCATGTTTTAATTTTATCTAATCTTCTTCATAAAATAAACCAATTATCTTTGATGAGAACATTTCTTTCCTTCCAATAAAACTATGAGTTAAGAAAACTTGCAAAGCACTACCTGAGAGAAAATTTTCTCATATGGTTATATTAATTACTTTAATTTGGGATAGAGCCATTGATTTTCCCCATTATCTATGAGACTTAACTTAATCAATATCAAAGTGTTATTGATTGACTTCCATATGATCATCAAAATCCCATATGTTAATGTAAATGACGACACATAAAGCATAGTTCCTCATTTTTTCATTCTCTGTGTAGGTGAAATACACAATTTTTATAGAAGAAATAATGAAAAACATACAAGATCATGGAAATGGAGGAGGGATTGTGTAGAATATTGTACATGTACAGTGGGAGCTTAAAAAATAAAAGAAACTCTTTGGCTCCCTCTCTCTTATATATATACATACATATATATATATATATGTATGTATATATATATAGCCTACTACATAACGACAATTATACAAGCAACTTTCCCCAAAGCCTCCCAAATGGATATTAGTCAATATTTTTATATGAGAAATCTGAGTTAGAAAAGTTGAATAAGTTGTTCAATACTATACATTAACTAAATGAGCAAACATTCAAATGATATTTGAAATAATACCTGTACTGTATAGATATAGCTTGTCAACTTTTCTGAATAATGAGTAAGCGTGTGAACAATAATATGTGTCTTAAAGTCTGTCTTATCCCCTCAGTGCAGTGCATTTTGGTCAAGCCTCCTGTCCTGCTCCCCACTCTGTACTGGTGAATCCTCTCACCCACCATACTTCTGACCTGCATCCTGGTTCTTCTACACAAAAATAAATGTTTAATTAAAATATAATTAAACACAAAATGAATTTATAATAATAATAATAATAACAATAATAATAAAAGTGTACAATTTGAGTGCATGGAGAAGAAAGGATGTGGGGATGGCCATAGACACCATGGCCCCAAAGAGAATAGAGCAGTCTAACTAGGAAAGAGGCACGTTGGGATATGAAGGTAACTTCTCACGGTAAGGAAGGGAAATGAAATAAAAGACATGAGACATTCTTCAGAGGAGGAGCATAATGATGGTAGGATTTGGAGATTAACCTTGCAGTTGGGACAGCATAAAGACCTACTTTCATGAGAAGAGCAGGCAGGGGTGGGGAGGGATGTCCACAACCTAGATTTGGTTAAACACAGTGGGAGAGGAAGGTTACTCGCAGATCTGAGTGATGGGTTGAATGTGAGGAAGGGTCAGAATGACTGGCATAGCTCAGACCTGAGAGATGGGGAAGCAACAGGATGGAGGAGACACTTGCAGATGTGCGCTCATCTGCCACCAGCTTGTGAGCTGTCAATAGAACTTACCACTCTGACTCTTTATCAGTTCCCATCATCACAAAGGCAATATACCACTTACCCCTCAGGATTGCTAGGAAAAAAAAAATGAAATAGATTATGTAAATTACTTGGCTCTCAACAACTCTGAATTTATACCCTTGGAGGAATGGCAGTGTATTCACAGCAAGAAGAGAGCAGAGAAGTGGCAAGAGATGAGTTTGACTTTGGAGCCCTGACATGTTTATGTAGGAATTCTATGCACATTTGGAGGAAGGTTCTTGATCTGCACCCTAGTATAAACTGGGGTCCCTAACTCGTGAAATCAGAGACAGCCTGAGATTGTCCAATGGAGACAGAGCAGAGCTGTCTCTGCTTGTGGTCCTGCAGACAGTTTCTATTGCACACACAGATTCACTTCTGACATACAATTGTATTTTTGTTTTCATATTATACTTTCTTAATACCACCTCCTTTTCTTAATCCACAATCTCTCTCTGGGTTTTACAACTGTTGTATTATACAGTGTTGAATCACATTATATCTATCACACAGGGAGACAAGTGAAGATAAAAACGATTCAGGGCTTTATTTGGGTCAGTTGCCTACTAGAGTAAATCTAGTGCTAACGAACTGTAGCAGAAACTAAAGGCTGAAAGAATCCAGGTTGTTGTAAGCCTTGTAATGGGGCAGATGATGCTATTTTAGGTTTTGAAGGCTATGGAGACACTCTGTTGCTCCTTTTCTGCCTTCTCCTTCCTCTTCCTTAATAATTCTTGAAAACTTTTAAAAATAAATTTTAAAAATATATCTTGCAGGTGACAAAAAAACACCAGTAGCCAAATTTGACCTAAAAGTCTTAATTTGCAAATGTGAACTAGTTCAATTCTTGTATTATATAAATAAGATGACAAGATAACCGAAGGTTTTACTAAGATATTCTACCTGGTCACTCAGTGAGTAAAAGAGCCAGAGTGGACATCAAATGTCTTCACCGACATCTTCCTCCTACTTATAGTTCAATATCTTGGACACTTGTGAATGTAAAAATAGTTACACATTTAGTATCCAAACAGTACGATTTGTCAATTCTTGGAAATTGTGTCAAAAGTCTTATTTCTCCTCCTCTGTGTTGTCCTCATCATTTACTTCTTTGTATTTTTAAGATTGATTTATTGATGGATACAGAACTGGAGGTGCAGGGGCAGTGAGAGGATTCACTAGAGACAGAGTGGGGAGTAGAACAGGCAGATTGTGGGAGTACACTGCTGAGGGGAGCAGCGGGAGAGTCAGGAGAGGTCTGCTGCACTTGTGGGCTCTGGGATGGAACTCACACTGAGGTTGCTGCTACTAGCTTTCAGTGCTGTGCCTTAACCTGTTGGGCCACTAGTGAGGTCCTGTCATTCACTTCTTTATGTAAATAGGCATTACTTTGATGCACAGAGCATTGAGGTACAAATAAGTCACAATAATCAAAGATATAATTTTATGATGCACAAAATAAAATAGAAAAAAAAAAGAAGAATGCCAAGGAAAAATAGTAGAGGCAGGTAGACAATTTATTCTTTGGACTTCCAAGTGTTCAGCTTAGGAAATATGTGTATATAGTCATAAGCCAGTGCCTAAGAGATTACAAAGAGCCAGCTGGTTGTGGCAATACTCATTATACCAGTGTGGAGACCTGAGAAACACTTCCGTGGAGCTCCACGCAAACAATGCACTTAATGTATGACAAAGTGGGCGTTTACACTGCTAAACTAGAGATAAATGCAAGAACTTGAAGGGTGCTCAGATTTGGAGAACATCTTTGTTTTTAGGGTTTGGGGGTGGAGATTCTTATACTTTGACAAACATTTTAAAGTGCCTGGTTTTCTCTGCTCTTGCTAGACATCAAGGTCAAGGTCATACTAACTTCAGGTTTGACAGCTGTGTGGAACAGGACTTTCTGCCCTCTACCCTCCGGCCTCACTGAGCCTCTCTGGCTTGAGATAATGAGGCAGAAACCGGCAGGTTTAGTGGCAAAATCACACAGCTGCCTCCCTGGGAGTGTGGCCTGTGCCCATGCCACGTCTTACTCTGAAGGCTTTATATACAGAACCTGGCCAGAATAGCTCTAAATAGGACATGAGGAATGATAAAAACTGGGTCAAGCAAAGTCTTCCACAACAAAGCAACACTTATTAAATGCAAAGCTTCATGACCACTCATTAGTTTTTTAAAGATTTATTTGTGTATGCAAGAACTGGGGTACTGGCCAGAAGTGCCAGGGCTGAGAGACTTCACCAGAGTGGGGAACAGAACAGGAGGATCAACTGAAATACACTGCTGAGGGGAGCAGCGGTTGTTCAGGAGAAGCCTGCTGCGCCACGTGGGTCATCTCCTTGGCCGAGGAGGATTACTCATATGCAGGGATTGCTGATAGCTTCCATAGTGCTAGGACTTAACCCCTCATGCCATCAGGGAGAACTCACCACTGTTATTTTAATTCAAATGACCAAAAACTTTACATGTAGGAGAAATATAATTGGACTTTGTGTCCACTCTGCCCTGATGGGCTGTTTCTTCTTCATGTAGCTGAGGACATTCAGTGTTGAAAGACAAAATTGTTAGAAATTTTCAACTATATCCCATTGGCTAGTGATCATTTCTGAATATTAAGATGGCAGCCAGTCTTTAAGCTGGCTAAGCCTGAGAGGTATAACAAGGAGTTTCTGATCTCTTTCCTCTGATTTTGCTCACCAATATGTACCCATTTACTCCTTTTGCCTGGACCTGCTTCCTCCTGAGAGGATATTGTTCTGTTCCTTTCTTCTGGTTTCTCAAAATAAGTGCGTGTAGGCCTTGTTAATCCCTGTCCTGATCCCTGCTCCTGTCTCCTGCCTATCTATCCTCTAAGTTATCATTTGCCAGGGACTGCCGGTTATTCCATCTGCTCCTTATCAGAACCATAGTGCTTATTTTGTTTCTTTTATCTGCGTATCTTGCAGCTTGCCCTAAAAGCTATACCTTGCACAGTGCAAGTAGGCTGGGAAAGGCATTGAGAGTGGATCTTCCTTCAGTGGAACTAACTCTTGGAATACAGTGGCAACCAACATAAGAACTACTGATCCTATTCTTATTGTAGAGAGTTATCCATTGAATTGTTTTCAAGTTTGTATATTTAATTATCCACCCTAGTAATAATAGTGGAATAATGGGGATTTGATGTTCACTCAACATCTCAACAACCTGCACTCACCTTGTATAGTAGTTACAACCCCAGTGTTCCCATCTAACACCTGGTCTTTCAATAATCTTATGTCATGGAGGAATATTCACATTATAACTTTATTTCCATATAAAGTATAGAATGAAAGACATCATCTCTTGCCAACATAATCCTTGTCAGCAAGAGGGAATAGGATTAGAGATAGGAGGTCTTTCAGCAAGAAACAAATCCAGTTTATGCAAATCACTGGATTTTACAAGCTCTTCTTCATTTTGTTCACGTTTTATTTTGTAGTTCATAATTATTATAATAGAAGAGGTTGCATTTTTTCACTGGCTGGAACATTGCCTGTGGAGCTAAGTAAGCCTATGTCACCATCTTATTCTGGTACATTCTTCCTATGTGGTTTTGTCTAATCCCTTGACATTTCTCATTTTCCTTGTTCTTTTTTATTAAAATGGGAAATAAAAACAGCTTCCTGAGGACTAGTGGTGAGAGATAGTGAATATATGTGGAGTAACATGTGACAGTGTTTGATAAAGGTACCTGTTCTGATAATTTATTGTAAGTTTTTGACATGCATTTGAAGAAGAGATGATTATTTAAGCATCAGCAACTCATTACTGATTTGGTATCAGATGAATGTTTGATGATTCTCTCTAAATGTCTGAGTATGAAAGATCAGGCATATGTTTTATTAGAAGGCATGATCATTTTCTTCTAGGGGGGATGTGCACCAAAAGTCACATTAAAAATTAGAACACATTTGACTATATAGAAGGAAAGTAAAGCTCCATCGAGTCACAGCTGATAATTCATCTTGCAAATCTCTACTTCGAACTTGTTTTCACACTGTTTTTAATCACTCTTCTTTAGTATAAGACAGGGAAAACAGTTCCTGGAATATGGGCTACATAATACTAGCAATTGTATTTACATATCAGTTTGATAGGGCAAAAATAAAGATGCTTCTTTCATTTCAGCATTATCTTGCATCATTTGTCTTATTGATATCACAGCTTCTGTATTTAACTTTAAGCTTGAAAATTTGCAGATGCTACTGAATTATGGGGAACAACAAATAATGAGGCACAATGTATTCTGATGGAGAATTGTGTTCGTTTGGGCACCTCAGGCTAATAGAGAGCTAATGGATATCAAATAAAGTTTGGTGTAGATAAATGTTGAATAATGAGTTTTGAAACAAACTAAGGAGAAGGAATGCCTAATGAATTGGAAGTGCTTTAGAACAATGGACCAAAGAAGGTAGTTGATGATGAAAAGGTGTTGTGATATTAAAGAGAAACTCAACATATTTCTCCTTTGCAGAGAAGGGCAGAGGTAATCTCCAGGAATACACACACACACACACACACACAATATACACACTTTTGAGTAACGTCATTTCAGAGAACACAAAAGAGCAGGGATATGGAATCAGGACTACGCAAGTTTAATTTACAATTCTGTTCATCTAACTGAACCTTATTTCCATAATCGGAAAATGAAAATAGAAATATTTGGGGTCCTCTCCGGTGGTGCAGTGAGTTAAAGTGCAGCACTATGAAGCTATTTGAAGCTGCTAGAGAATGAGTTCCATCCCTGACAGGGAGGTGACCCACATGGAGTGGCAGACCTCTCCTGACCTACCCTCTTCTCCCCTCAGCAGTGTGTTTCTGTCAGTCTGCCTGTTCTACTCCCCACTCTGTCTCTGGTTAATCCTCTCACAACCACTGCACCTCTTTTCTGTATCCCAGTTCTGTATGTATAAATAAATATATTTTTAAAATAAGATTATTTGACAAGCTGTGGATAAGGTGTTGTCAGCCAAACCACTACCCAAGCAAGACATAGAGAAAGAGGCATTGCCAGCATTAAAAGTATCACATATTTGGGCCCTCCCTGGTGGCGCAGCGGGTTAAAGCACAACACTGAGAATCTAAGGCTGCTTCTGCATGAGTTCGATTCCTGCCTGCCCCGGAGGTGACCACATGGCGTGGCAGACCTCTCCTGACCCGCCCGCTGCTCCCCTCAGCAGTGTACTTCCTCGATCTGCCTGTTCTGCTCTCCACTCTGTCTCTGGTGAAGCCTCTCACCGCCCCTGAGCCTCTGGCCTGTACCCCAGTTCTGTATGCACAAATAAATAAATCTTAAAAAAAAAAAAAAAAAAAAAGTATCACATATTTGTACATGTTTCACCAAAATATTCTTTCAGATGGCCCTGAAGCTTAATTATTTTTATAAATAAATGTATTATTAAAAAGGGATGATTTTTCCCTAAAT
Organism: Condylura cristata; assembly: GCF_000260355.1. Taxonomy (NCBI): domain Eukaryota; kingdom Metazoa; phylum Chordata; class Mammalia; order Eulipotyphla; family Talpidae; genus Condylura; species Condylura cristata. The sequence goes on from NW_004567103.1 coordinate 84,308,652, forward strand.
TGTCAAGATACTGAGGTAACTGATTGGGATTACATCATTGCAGGGTGCAAAGTGTGTAGAGCACAGAAATTGCACAGGGAAGGGCCAGTTTGAGCATGAGCTGTAGACAATAGTTCAGATAGAGACTTCCTTCCTTGGGATTGACTTTGCCCATCCATAAGATGGTAGCCTCACCAGGGATCAGTGTGAAACTGTGGAATATTATAGAGTGCATAGTTCATAGAGAACCACGAAAACAATCAATCAAGGTGGATACAGCCCTCCTCCAATTATAGAATCTCGCCTTTAAAATGGCTTGACAGGGCCCTCCCTGGTGGTGCAGTGGGTTAAAGCACAGTACTATGAAGCTCTCCACAGCCACTGCAGCATGAGTTTGATCCCTGGCCAGAGAGGTGACATATATGATGCAGCAGACCTCTCCTGTCTCACCCACTGCTCCCCTCAGCAGTGCACTTCGTCAGTCAGCCTGTTTTGCTCCCCACTCTGACTCTGGTGAATCCTCTCACCTCTGTGCCTTTGGTCTGTACCTCAGTTCTTGTATACCTAAATAACTAACTCTAAAAAAATGGTGCTTGACAATTGACATTTACTTACCTGATTCTCCTTGGTGTGTGAGCTTCTTGCAAAACTGAGAATGAATCTTCAAGTTCCTGTTTCCACAGGAAGCACCGGAACACATTAGACATTTGACATATGGGTGTATCTGCTGCTATTGCTTTCCATGGAGTACACTGGGGTATATCTAGTTTCAGTTCTTTTTTTTTTTTCAAAGATTTATTTATTTGTGCATACAGAACTGGGGTACAGGCCAGAGATTCAGGGGCGGCGAGAGGCTTCACCAGAGACAGAGTGGGGAACAGAACAGGCAGATCGACGAAGTACACTGCTGAGGGGAGCAGCGGGCGGGTCAGGAGAGGTCTGCCACGCCATGTGGTCACCTCCGGGGCAGGCGGGAATCGAACTCATGCGGAAGCGGCTTCAGATTCTCAGTGCTGTGCTTTAACCCGCTGCGCCACGAGGGAGGGCCTAGTTTCAGTTCTTTTAATGTGTCATTTTTCTTCTCATTTTCAGACACACATTTCTTCACTCTATTCTTTAGTTTTTGTCAGCCAAAATTTAGTGACTTTATGCTTGGCAACAATCATAGTGGTGAACATATTTCTGTGTTTCAAACTTTAAAACAGTATGAGATAAACATCATCCATCCATTCACCAGATGAAGAAATTGAGACTGAGATAGAAAGAGAGTGATTGCCCAAGTATTCACTGTGAGCAAATATCAGAGCAGAGACGGAAAGTTTTTTTTTTTTTTTAAAGTTTTATTTATACATGCGCACAAGAATTGGGGTACAAGGCCAGAGGTGCAGGGGGTAAAAAATTTCACCAGAGACAGAGTAGAGAGCAGAACAGGCAGACTGAGTAAAATATACTGCTGAGGGGAGCAGCAGGTGGGTGAGGGAAGGTCTGCTGAACCATGTGGGTCACTTCCCTGGCTGGGGATTTAACTGGTGCTGTAGTTTTGGGGATAACTTCAGAGTGCTGTGCTTTAGCCCTTTGTGTCACCTGGGAGGACCCAGAGACTGAACTTTAAATGCACTGTTTCCAAACTGCTATTAAATGCTATTCTGTGGGTTCCTCTTTGCATTACTGCCCTGCTCAATTCCTCCCTATACTACTCCCCAAGGTTACACTCATATTTTCCTATATTTTTGGCATATGCTGTTTAAAGCTTGACTCCAGGTAAAGCATTATATAACACCCAAATATGTCTGTATTCTTGTTCTGTGAGTAATTCAACTTTCACTAATTATCTCTAGGTCCCATTTGCATGTAGATGATAAATAACCTACCCAATTGACTTTAATTTTGCCCCATTATATGTCTATCAAAAAACATCCACAGGGGCCATGCAGGGGTGCTACTAAGAGAATTGCTGGGTTATCCTACTGGGTGAGTGGGATGCATGAGAAAATGTAGTTTGAGCTAATCACTATTATGCAAAAATTTCCAGACTCCTTTTTACTTATGTAATTAAGTCTATTTTTTAAAAGTTAGGTACCATTTATTTGGGGGTTCAGACACCCTTTCCAAACATATTACTTTCCTTCTCTATGACAAATATTCTAGTGTATCCCAAGCATGCAACCCCCCGTTGTCCTATATACTCTTTAAAGATGGGAAACATGTCTAATTCACCCCAATAAATTATTTGGTGAACTGGATTTATTAGTTTGGACAAATTGTTTTCCTCTCTATATCCCAAATAAGTGAAATCTTTGCATTTATTCACCTTATTCCTCTGATAGGTCTATTGTACAACTACTCCACCATCTAAACATGGCTTATTCAAAGCAATAACTAGAAAACTTTTGAACATATGAAGCAGGTTCATATGCAAGCAAGGCTGTATGAAGCAAGTGTAATTACATAAATTTCCATTAAATTAGGCCATTTAATTATTTTATTAAATTATCACAATATCCCTAAGAGGAAAGTATATCACAAATTCTTATTTTTCAGATGAGGCATGTTGAGGCTTAGTTATTTACTCAAGGCACAACGATCCCATGAAGGCTCTTCTTGAGATTCTGACACAAGTGTTCTGATTGTCATGGCCACTTTCAACAATTCTGCCATGTCTCATGAGATCCTCTTCAACATGGTGACTTTGACTCTAGCCATCCTCTCAACCCAACTCCTTTGTTCTGCATTCAAGAATCTTCATAATTTAGGTCCTGCTTGTCTCTGCAGATTTATTTCCTACATGCCCATGCTCTCAGTATATGCTCTGAGAGTATCAATGGATCTATTGTTCCCATTATCCTTAAGTCTAAGGCTTATGTATACTCTCCTGCCTGGAATCCTTTCAGGCACTCTGTTGCATAATTTTCTCAGCCTCAATTCAACTATTTGCCAATCTGGGAAGGCACCCAGATCTCCTGCTCCCCTAGATCACCTTTGTTTACATATGCCTGATTATTTACTTGTTATAGGACCCCCTTGCTTATATATTTCACCAATTAGTAAAATCCCCAAGGTTAACTTCTGTCCTATCCTGGTGTCTGGCACAGCACCTAGCACGGGCTAAGTGTCAAAAATGTAGCAATCAAATAATGTATGAGCGCTTAACATACACTCTGAGTGTTGCTCTAATCGCTACACAACCTCATGAGCTGAGTTTGATGTTACCAAGTTTACCTTACAGATGAAGAAATGTAAGCTCAGAGAAATATAGTACCTTCAACTCTGTAGCAACACAGGTTTGAACTGTATGGATTCATTTACAGAAAGACTTCTTTTCAATAAATGTACATTTGATCCCTGAATGAATCACAGTGGAGAATAATTTAATGCATTTTCTCTACCTTATGAGTTTCTTAATAACATTCACTTTCTTCTAGTTTACTTTATTGTAAGAGTACACTGTATAATACATATAATGCACCAAAAATTATGTTAATCAACTTTTTGTGCAATCAATATGATTTTGATTCAATAATATAATTTTAATAGTTAAGTGTTGGGTGAATTTAAATTATATACTGATTTTCTATTGCTTAAAGTGGTGTGGGGGCTGTGCTCCTAACCCTTGGGCTGTTCAAGGGTCAGCAATAGCATGGCACAATTTTGTACAATGAGCACTAAGACTAAAAAGTACATATAGTTTCAGGGAAGACTCAGATCTGGCATTGATTACTTAGCACACTGTCACATGGACTTCATCTCCAAATGTTAAATGATAGCTGAAGTTGGGAAAACTGAACAGAAGAATCAAGAATCACAAGAATCAATGCACTGAAGAACAAAACAGGAAGACTATTTTTGAGACTTCTATCCATTTCCTTCTTATCACCTGTTTTAGCTAAAAAGAGGCAGCATCCATAGAACTGACTGCATCCAGATCACAGGTCTAATGGAGGCAAAAAAAAAAAAAAAAAAAATCCTGAGTCACAATTGTGGCACCATTTATGGTAATTAAAGTCATCACAGCCAACATTGTGATTATTTGCTACAAAACATTGATGTTTTTGACTCCTCTGCTCTGCATGTGTGATACTGATTTTCTTATAAAAGTAACCATTATCCTCACTTACTAAAATGAAGAAATAAGGAGTACGTAGGTAATTTGTTCAAATTAACACATATTAAGTGAAAAAAAAAAAAGATTGATAAACACAAATTCAGACTGACTTCAGACCTTGTTCTTGGAGTAGTTCTACACAGTGTCACTAGTGGTGATCCCCCAATAAGTTGCTGACTCCAAGCCATGTCAGTGTAGAGAAACGAAACTTAAATGGCACAAAATAATTCCTGTCAATAGTAGACAGAAGATGCTTCAACAGATAAAGGATGCTTTGGAGGGGAGATTAGGAAATTAGACTGGAAATCACAAGCATATCTCCTCACTTCAATATAGAACTTGGCTCAGGACTAGTTGTTATCACTAAAGAACTAATACAAGTAAAGCATTTCTCTTATAGAAAATATTCTAAAGTTTGGTATCAAAGTATTTTTAATTCAGTGGTTCACTCACTCCTGTCCTTGTAAACTCATAGACCAGAATATCTGGCAATTTTACCAACACACTCCTGCTATTAACAACATGGGGTATTTAAATGGCCACCCCAAACTGGCCACTTATTGCAAAACTTTATCCAAGTAGAATTAGATTGATTGGATTAGATATGGGCTCGTTTTGATAGTTTTTACAGTTCTGTCTCAAAACTGCAAAATAGCTTCCTTGTGCATTGTCTTTCTCATAAGCTGATGGTTCCCTGACACACATCACTAACAGGCCACTGGCAGGTGCTACTAATCTTCTAAGGGTCCACAGTAAGAGCAATGATTACCGCCTGACCTCCTCATCAACTAAACGCCTTCAAAATTCTGGTTTCTAGATTCCTTCTACCATCACCTACACAAGAATTAAATATCCTGGAAGAAAAATGCATTGTATATAAGAAAATGACCTTTAAGCTCTCTTTTGCAAATATTAAAAGCAATGCCATAGGCATAGAAACTAATCCAAGTCCCATGGGCCGCTTTTCAAAGAAACATAAAAGAAAGAAGAAAACCTCTACAAGAAACAAATGAAGAAACTACTAGAGAAAATTGCTGAATAATAAAATAAAGAAATTTAAATCATCTTTAGGGGATAATTATATCCTGGTCTCTGGTTGATTTTGCAAATGAAAGGAGCACAGGGCAGGAAGTTAAGTGACCAGGGTCTTCTTCCCAGCTCTTCCCATTCATTGTCATAATGACAGCACCTCTGGCAAGCTATTCAAACTTATCTGGGTTCAGTTAATCTGTCAGAGAGAAATAGTAACACCAAAGAAGGCACTGAGGTGGATAAGAAAACAAAGAAGATGTGCAGTCTTTCTTTCTTTTTCTCTCTCTCTCCATATATTAAGTCAGATACAAATTGAATTTCTTCAGTTCTATGATAGAAATCTTCTGATGAAAGCTGATGTCTCCACTGTGTTCTGGAAACTGCCTCCTATACCCTTGGGGACGTCTAGCCTGGGAAAGTTACTTTCCTTGAGCTTTAGACCTATCATCTATGAATTTAGATTTAAAATATTACCTACCTCACAAGACCACTGTGATGATCAATGAGACAAATCAAGTAAGCACTTAAGACAGAGCTGGTACATCAAAGTAGACCATTAATGTTAGTTCTTATTATTTTTGGCTCTTATTTCTTCACATATAAGAAATTTCCAAATTCTGTCAACTTAAAATATTTATATATATTATAAACATCATATATTATTTATTAATTTTTACATATACTATTATTATAATATAGCTAATCCATGAGTTTGTTTTTTAGATACCATATAAAGTGACATCATCTAAGATTTATCTTTCTCTGAAACTTAGCATAACTTATTATGCTGGACATTTTGCAATGTCTGTATATCATGTCACTAGCTTGTATATCTTAATCTTACATATATTAATTATAGCTAATTAATACAACCAAAGAAACTATATAACTAGTACTAAATATAGGGTCTGTGTATATATACACATATGTATTTCGGTGTTTAACCATTTTGAGAGCCTTAAACTTCTCTAGCTATCTTTTTCTCAATTAGCCTATAAAGTCAAACTTTATCTTTATTCACCAAATGATCAATGATTACCATCTTCATTTCTTTCTTTTTTTTAGGAAAACATAAAATATAATCAACCCCTTGTAACTGTTACTTATCTTCAACAATTACCACTCATACTTCAGCAATTTTTCATCTTTCATATTATTTTGAAGCAAATTATTGACATCATATAATTTACTCATACATGTCACTGTGTCTCACTGAAAGGACTTTGTTTCTATTTCCACTTACTCCTTAAAAATGGAACACTTGTTCATTCCAGATATGGATGTGAAGGACTAGAGTATGATGCTTTCTCAATTCTCTAGGAAGTATCACAGACTTTGTATGACCCATCTTTCTCAGAAGTGTGATTCAGTCATTCTGGTGTTCTTATGCCCTGTTTATTATGTTCTGTTTGTTTGTATGTCTGTCAATAATGATGCCCATATTCTCAAACCCCATGGTCAATTTTCAGTTGTAGGTGTTACTTGGTTACCTAAGATCTTTTGATATTTTACAATGACATAGATCTGAACTAATATTAGCATCTGAGATATGTTTCCTAGCTTGGTAAAACTTATAATTTTAGCTTATTCAAATGAAGAAAGTTATATTGTAAATCATACAACATAAATATTGGCATAGGCAATTGCTGTGTGAAAGAGAATGAGTGGTATTAATATGCTTTAGTTTCACATTTGGCTTCCTCCCTTTCTTTATATCCTACCTAACTTCAAAAAATGTATTTCAATTATATAACTTGTAAAGTCTGTTGTGTTCAGGTATATAGACCTGGATCTTATTTCTGAGCATTCTATTTAATTGTCTAGAAAGAACTCATACATAGTCATTGTCTTATGTCCCATGGCTCTGTATAAAGTCTAAGTCCCTTTACTCCATTATCTTCATTTACTCTGGGAAAATTTCCAGGTGGCTAATCTCAAAAGCTCCAAAATCAAACATGTCAAATAAAATTTGTCACTTTTTATCCAAATTCTACAAGTTATCTCAACTATCACTGCAACTTCCTAAATATCATTGTTGAAACACACACATATTCATACACACATACCATTTTTTTAAGGTAGCTACCCTTAGGGAATAGGTATGAAATATACATGTGTGTATGTCTGTATGTGTGCATGCATACACAAACCACACAATATGTACATACATGTATATATACATAGACATGTATACACACATATATCTATATCTATCTATCTATCTATCTATCTATCTATCTATCTATCTATCTATCTATCTATCTCTCTATACACCCACCCAGAGATACATATATACATATATGTGTATGTGTGCATATAGTTTTGATTTTTGTTAATCTCCTAGTAGAACAAAAGGTATCTCTACAGTGTATTTTGCTCTACCACACAAACATCAGTTATCATAATATATTGATTGGTTTGGTCCTGCACATAAACTTTCACTCCAGGGAATACGTTTTTGTTTGTGAGCTAGTGTCTAGCTCAGTGCTTAGTACACAGTAGTAAAATAATGCACAAATTAAAAATAATATTAATAATAATAAATCTTTATTTGAAGTTGAGATGCTATATGGAGAGGTTAAGAAAAAGTTTTGGTTTGATTTCTTTTATAGCTGCATAAAGTATTTGTGATGCCCTGATTTTTTTTTTTCCACCACTAAGTTAAAAGGCAGAAGGAATAGGGTTAGATCTATTTCATATGTTTATGTTTAAAAACAGAGAAATTACAATTTTGCCATCATTATCAACAATCTTAGATGCTATAAATATTGACTATTGTCCAACTAATTTATAAAAAGATTTATTTATTTATGCATACAGAACTGGGGTACAGGCCAGAGGTGCTGGGGCAGTGAGAGGATTCACCAGAGACAAAGTAGGGAACAGAACAGGCAGACTGACAAAGTACACTGCTGAGGGGAGCAGTGAGCAGGTCAGGAGAGGTCTGCTCTACCATGTGGGTACCCTCTGGGGCTAGAGATTGCTGTGGCTAGCTTGCAATGCTGCACTTTAACCTGTTGTGCCACCTGGGAGGGCCCTGTCCATTTAACTTGTATGATATAATTTGTATGATTATGTGTGGTTCTTTTTAAAATATTTATTTATTTATGCTTATAAATAAGCATCCCTGCTGGGATGCAGGCCAGAATTGGGAGGTGACAGTATTTACCAGAAACAGAGTAAAGTCAGAACAGGCAGATGTCCTGAAATACATTGTTGAGGGGAATAGTGAGGGAGACTGGAGAGGTGTGCTGTGTCATGTGGGTCAGCTCCCTGGCCAGGGATCAAACTTATGTTGTAATGACTGGCAATAGCTTGATGGAGCTGATTTTAACACTTGCACCATCAGTGTGGCCCATATAAGTATATGGGCATATGAGAATATGGGCATATGGGAATATATGCATATATACCTGCCTCCATAAAGTTACTTAAATAAATAAATTAATAGAAATTGGGGACAGAAACACTGTCTATGAAAGACAACAATTTCTATTAAAAATCACCAATGAAATTTTCTCCTTTATCTGAAGAGATCTATAAAAGGAAGGAGAAATGCTCATACATATGACTAGATATGAAAAGTTCCCTACATTAAATACAAAGATTGATAGGAATTTTTGGTAAGTAGGCGAGTCTCAGGGGAGACTTGTTACCATGTGTGACCCTGCCTTCCCTTATAGGAAGGAATGTGCCAACAGACATTCCAAGCATTAATTAAAAATATCACTTCTTCGGGCTCTCCCTGGTGGTACAGAGAGTTAAAGCATCGCCTTATGAAGCTCTCCAAAGCCACTCAAGCACTTGTTTGATCCCCAGCCAGGGAGGTGATCCACATGGCATAGCTCAACTGTGCTGGCGGGCCCGCTGCTCCCCTCAGCAGTGTACTTTGTCAATCTGCCTTTGTCAATCTGCTCCCCATTCTGTCTCTGGTGAATCCTGTCACCCATCACACCTCTGGGCTTTACCCCAATTCTGTAAGCATAAATAAATCTTAAAAAAAAAAAATGTCACTTCTTCACTCTAGGAAGATTTTTTTGTTCAACTTTCTGATCTAGTCTAGTCTAATTGATTAAAAAAAAAGTCTCCCTTGATAATTATCATTTTCTGTCAGTTTTAACTATCTTTAAATTTTAATGTTTTCTAATTGCCTTGATTTTAAGTACTGTCTGCATTTTTTAGTTATTATCATTTTATCTTTAACCCAGATATTGTTTAAGCATGTTGTTTTCTGTCATTGTGATTCAATTTTCAGGTTGTAGAGTCAATTGATTTTTTGACTTTTATTTTCATTCTAGTTTTAACCCATTGTGATCAGATAATAGTCTTCATTATTTGTATGTTTGAGAATATATTGATACATTTCCAGTGGTAAATTATCTTTTTAGAATGTTCTATGAATCATCTGAAAATGTTTATTATCAGTTTTCATGCCTCAGAGGTTAAGATACATCTTGTTTCATCAGTCATGTCTGTACTTTGATCTTTCATGTAATAAAAGTTGAATACTGCAGTCTACTACAATGCATTTCTATGTATTTTTTCATATAACTTTCATTATATTATCATGGTACATCTTATGGTTATAAGAATTAGGTCTACATGCAAGCCACCCTGGGAGTGCAGGGATAAAATATCAGTGCTATCAAGCTGCTAAAAGTCACTGTGGCATAAGTTTGATCTCCAGCAGCAGACCTCTCCTGACCCGCCCGCTGCTCCCCTCAGCAGTGTACTTCGCCAATCTGCCTGTAATGCTCCCCAATGTCTCTGGTGAATTTTCTCACCACCATGCTCCACACATTTCTGGCCTACACCCCAACTCTTGTATGCATACATAATAAATAAGCCTTAAGTAAATAACTTGAGTTGCACAAAATAGAAAATATAATAGTGATTCTTCTATATATTTATAAAATTAATTTTCCAAGTAATCTGTGATTTTTGTCTTAATGGATATCTTTTGAATGTGTGGGTTTATGTATTTCTAATAATTTGGAAGGCTGATATTTTTATTCTAGTGGTTAACTTTAGAGTCATAAAATTTTGAGCTATAAAACTTTGTATATATAACTTTACAGTTTTATAAAGTTATAACTCTATATAATATTCTTAATCCTCTATTCCATTAAAGAAAGTCCACTGGTTATGCCCTCTGATTATGACCAGGTATCTTGCACTTACCTATTACAAAACCTGTATTCCTTTATTCTGTTTTCTTTTTTAATGTTTATTTTTTTATTCCATGTACTTATTCCTTTATTATTTTACTTGTTAATGTTTAATGTTTATATATTACAGATGACAAATATAGACTATGTCTTTCTCCTATCTTCTCAACACTTGTCCTCCATACTTTTTCTTTTACATGATCTCCATATTGTTGGTGTTTGCAATATACTTTGGAGTTATGAAATTGTTGTTCTTATGCCTTTGTGTCATTTAACCAGAGTAAATTTATACTGTTATATGCACATTAAAATTATTTAATTTTAATCCATTTGAAATAAATGGTTCATAAATTTAATCCTCTGTATAATCTTAATAGTGGTTTATAATTTATTGCACTTAATAATATACCACTTTGTGAAAATCTTATGACAGAACCGCATCCTTAATGCAGATATAACAGCAATTTGCTTAACCCATTTCCAAATCCCAGAGTAATCAGAACATGTTTTTTTCCAGGTTGAGATCATTAAGTTTACACATGTTCCTTATAAGAGATTTCCTTAAGTTCTCATTTAAACTGGTACCATCTTTATGTAGCCACAATTCTAACAAACCACCTTATTACCAACTGAGCATCACATTGAAAACATAAAAGAAATTTCAAGTATTTAAATATCAATATTAGCTCATAGCCTGGCAGTAGCATGGAGATCCCAGGAAATATTGTAAACTAAGATAATCATGACCAGTTTCAAAAGTGGGCAACATGGGCCTCTTTGCTAGTGCAGTGGGTTAAAGTGCAGCACTATGAAGCTAGCTACAGCAGCTTCAGCATGAGTTCAGTCCCTGGCCAGGGAGCTGACCCACATGGTGCAGCAGACTCTCCTGTTTTGCCTGCTGCTCCCCTCAGCAGTGTACTTTGTCACTCTGCCTATTCTGCTTCCCACTCTGTCTCTAGTGAATCCTCTCGCCATCCCTCCACCTCTGGTTTGTACCCCAGTTCTATATGCATAATAAAAAAATGTTTAAAAAATGTAGATAGGGCCCTCCTTGGTGATGCAGTGGGTTAAAGCACAGAACTGCAAACTATCAGCAGCCACTTTAGTGTCGTTTGGATCCCTGGCCCCTTAGGTGGTCCACATGGTGCAGCAGACCTCTCCTGTCAGCCCGCTGCTCCCCTCAGCAGTGTACTTCATCGATCTTCCTATTCCTCTCACCACTCTGTTTCTGGTGAATCATCACACCCTTCACATCTCTGGCCTGTACCCCAGTTCTTCATGTATAAATAAATAAATCATTAAAAAATAAGTAGACAACCGAAGTGGTCACATGGGGCCTAATGCTTAGAAGCAGCCCTTCTTAGGTACCTTTGAAATTATTCATAATTTTGACTTTAAACTTGTGCTTTGCAATGGCTATTCCAGGACCATGGGCAGTGTGCTCAGAGCCTTGCTTCACCTACTGGTTGGGGGCATCCATTTCCCAACTGGGGGCATCCATTTCCCAACTGCCCTTTGTGACATCCACACAAGTATAGCTGTCATCTTCCATTTATACAGGGACCTGGACATGCACACGATATTTTAAGGTGAGGTATGACAGAATTCGGCAACCCAGGTCACATTGGCAAATGACTCAATGCAAGCAAGCCTCTTGTCCATTCCATTCCTAATGGAGATACTGTACATGTCCTGAGAGAGAGATTAAGTCATATAGGGTAACCCATCCTTCAGAGGTTGGGGTCCAGGGCCCTAGGAAGATGAGAAGAGTCCCCCACTGTGACCCGTGCATGCTGTATTGGGCTAGAAAGAACATATTGCATTGGGCTAGAAAGAGGTAATAGCTGGGAAGTCAGTTGACCTACTTACTAAACCAAAGAAGGCCAATGGACTCCTGTAAGGATCTATACTCATTTAGAAAGTATTCTATTTCTAGAGAGGGTCTAATATTAAACAAAAATACTATGACAGATCAAAGATACCAGGAAAAACTTACATATATAGATTAAAGGTTAAAACAATTTTTAAAAGCCCTGTCTTTCAGGAGTTTAGTTTCAAATTGGCAGCCTTGTACACATGCACATTGAAGAAAAAAAAAAAAAACACAAACATGATAATGACATTCATATGCTGCCAGATGAATAATGCCATCCAGGAGCCACCAGGAGAGAGGACTGCTTACTGAACACAGGCCACACAGAGGACACCAAGTTCACAATTTACATATGTGATTCCATTTCTTCCTTCTACCCATCCCAAGCTATTAGTATTTTTAAAGATAATGATGCTGACTCTCAGATAGATTAAAATGTTCTCCAGGGCCACACAACTGTTTGACATTCAAAGGCAGATCTGTGTGACCCCAAAGCATTCTTCTGTATAAGAGTGTACTTCCCAAGGACAACTGTCTCTATTTATTCATGACAATCACCAAAGACTTTCACATCTATTACCTCCTTTGATCTTCACAAAGGCCCTTGGTAGACAACTCACCACCAGGAAGGGGAGCTGAGGACACAGTGGGTGAAGAGCCCAAGCTCATTATCCATTCACAAGTGTGGCTTCTCTGATCTTGCATGATCTCTACTTGTCTAGTAAATGAATGGACTAAAAAAATGACTGTATAATCAAAGTGCGATTTGTCCAGGGTGGTACTGTATGAATAATTTATGCAGCATACATACTGCTGGATGAAGCACTTAACTAAACCCTTGATCAGATGCCTGCTATTATCTGGCTGGCAGACAATCAAAAAATGAAATGAAATTTGGGCAAATTCCATACACACTTGGGAAAGGCTTCACAGAGTGAAGGAAGAAAACACAAAAAGAGGGGGAACTACTGAGAGATTGAAGCAAATTTGGATTTCTGAGTCTGCTGGGAACCCATTATGAAAACAAGCTAAAACTTAGCTGTGTATCTTAGTGTGAAATTATATGCATTGGCTGTGATTATAAAAAAAACTGGAGTCTCCTTTCTGACTATGAATGGGGGTTAGATATTACATAAATTTTCAACCTATAGTGACTGATTCTGTCATCGTTAATGGAGCCAATATCACTTATGCAGAGATAAACACAAGACTGTATAGTGTTTGGCACTTGATAGAACATAAAATTATTGATGTCTCCTAGAAACTCAAATCATTGTACTTCCACCTCTGGTTCCATGAGTAATGTGGGTAACTAAAAACAGTTCTCATGAAGAAAGTAAGGTTGACTGAAAACAAACAAACAAATAACAAAAACCAGAGAGACCTTCACAAGAAACACTGAAGCATCCCATTTTTGAAGCTGTGTGCAGATGATACAGTGGAATGTCATGACAATTTCTATAACATCATGTTATTTTCTTTCTAGTACTTCTCCACATTAATCACAGGTGACTCTTCTTTCCATGTAATAGGTTTTTTTTTCATCGCCAACTTAGCAGTTCCCCCAAACTCAAAGTTCTGAGTCACTAGGCTATGTCTGTTGTAGTTTTTCATCACTGTAGAGCTCAGCAGACATACTGCTAAGGGACTTCTCAGGTCGATCTCACCTCTCCCCTCTCCCCAGAGAAGTGCCTGATGGCCCAAACACTCACAGTGATTTATTCTTCATTAGATATCAGTGTCTGAACTACAGAAATTTACCACAAACATGTGCTGTTCTTTAACTTCTACTCCCAAGTGAATTTGAAACTTCTAGCAGGTTAATAGACAGTTTATTTTCTATTCAGAATGTTGGATCTAAACTTAGCTTGTCCAGTTGTTAGGCTGGAGAAACAAACTAAGGGCCCTCGTTGACTGGAAGAGGCTGTTTCCACTCATTTTGGTTTTTGATTGCTTGATATTTTTGGTTGGAAAATGTTGATTTTCCTCTCTCTCTTGATACCTGCCCTAAATACTTCTTGAGTTGATTGTCTATTTAGACATGGACATCTGGTTCTTAACCAAAATCCTGTCTCATCTGTGAAGTACCGTTCTCTTCTAAACAGAAACCTCAAAATAGTATCTAAGACCTAGTCTGATGCTGAAGGTCCATGTCACAATCGCCTCTCCCCTTAGAAGGGGGACACATTCCTCCTTTGTCTTCCATTTTACCTAGCACAGTCAGACATCATCCTTCTTCAAAAAACAAAAATGCTCACTTAAATTATCTATTAAAAAGTGATGCCCTGGGTAGGCACCACTGATGTCAATTAAAAAACAAACATATTTCAGTTCCCAGAATCCCCTGCTTGGATCTCCATAAGTACCTTCCTCCTCTTCCCAGATAATCACTTTCCATTTTTTTTTTTTTTTGCAGTAACCATTTAGTTACTTTACTTTATAGCTTTAACTCTACAGCAAGCATCCATAAACTCCATAGATTTTTATTTCTATATACAGGATCTGAATTTGGTTTTTGGCTTACATTGCTTAAGAATATGATCCTTTGAGATTCTTCAAGTTGTTACTTGCAACTATAGCTTATTAATTTCCATTAGTAATCAGGGTAATATGCATTAAACAATAAGATCCCTAATGCAATCAACAACAGCCTGAATGTTAAAATGCCAATAAGGTCAAGATTGTTATTATGAAGTACTTGTGAGGAACTGACATGTGGGGAACTGACACTATTGATGATGGGACTCTGAGTATATATAGATATTTTGGAAACCAGTTTTCTATCACCTACCAAAATTTAAAATGTATATACCTTGTCTGCAACTCATTTGTTTCAACCTTAGATAATTATGTCCCAGGAATTCATGCATAAGCTAGACTGAATGATGCATGCAAAGTGATCATTGAGTAGCATGCATTGTATCTAAAAACTGGAAGCAGTCCAATGGAATATCATTTGCATTGAGTTGTAAGAGTTCTCTGTGTGTGTGTGTGTGTGTGTGTGTGTGTACTCTTTGGTGTGTATGCTTTATTTTTCACTCAAAAAGAAAATTATAAAGACTTTATTTAATATATTTAAACAAGAGTATCCTCTACCTCTGTGCTGAGTAAATGAAATATTAACTCAATTCAGATCTGTGTCCACTTTTTTATTGGATATTTTTTTTAAGATTTATTTATTTGTGCATACAGAACTGGGGTACTGGCCAGAGGTGCAGAGGCAATGAGAGAATTCACCAGAGACAAAGTGAGGAGCAGAACAGGCTGACTGGTACGCTGCTCATGGGAGCAGCGGGCAGGTCAGGAGAGGTCTTCTGCGCCATATGGATCATCTCCTGGGCAGGGATAGAACTCATGCTGAAGTGGCTTTAGCTTCTTAGTGCTGTGCTTTAACCCATTGTGCCACCAGGGAGGGCCGGATTGTGCTTAATTTTTACTGTTGGGAATTCATTTTGTGTTGCAGATAGTATTTCTTAGTCTACCATGTAACAAACATGTCTTCCCATGTTATTGTTTATTTGTTTGCTCTCTTAATTAAGTTCTAACAAAAATTCTTAATTTAATGAGCTAATTTCAGCAGAGCTTTTTAAAATAACATCTGTATCTTATCTGAGAGATATAATACATTACATCATTTAGAATTGTTTTTGATTTAATTTTCACATTTGTGTCTGGTGGCGCTCTTTTGTTTTTTGTTTGTTTGGATGATGCAGAGTAAGGTTATATTTTATTTTTTTTTCCATTTTTCTTTAAGTCATTGAAAAGATGTATCCCCACGGCAATAGTGTCATTTTTCCTATAAATCGGTGTCCATATTTATGAATATGTGCTGTGTATTTTCTAGTATTCAATTATTGCCCGTTCGGGAAATTTTTTCTTAATATGGGTCAATATCACATGTAGTGTATTACAATAAGTACTGTATTTATAACATTCTCAATGGATGAGAGAACAAGTACTTCCTCCTTATTCAAGAGAATCATTAGCTCTTCTTGTGTTTTGTTTCAAATTTAAGTTGTTTTAAATTTAAGTTAAGAATTACCTTATTATGTGCCAACAAATATATTTTGATATATTGTTCAGGATTACACTGAACTAATACATCAGTTTGGAAATATTTGATATGTTTATAACATAAGTCATGATCAATGAATTTGACTTCCTTTCCCCACATTTTTTTTAAAATATTTATTTATTTGTGCATACAGAACTGGGGTACAGGTTAGATGGTCAGGGGCGGTGAGAGGCTTCACCAGAGACAGAGTGGGAAGCAGAACAAGAAGATGGACGAAGTACACTGCTGAGGGGAGCAGCGGGTGGGTCAGGAGAGGTCTGCCACACCATGTGGTCACCTCCGGAGCAGGCGGGAATCGAACTCATGTGGAAGTGGCTTTAGCTTCTCAGTGCTGTGCTTTAACCTATTGTGCCACCATGGAGGGCCCCTTGCTACATTTTTAACTCAATGATGTTTTAGAGTCTTACACATAGAAAACTATTTCTCTTGTCAGACTTGTTCTTAGATATTTTATATTTTGTGGCTAAATTAATTATTTCTATTTTCAAATGGAATCCTCTAATTCTTAACAGTATACAGAAGTGACTTTATTTTACTAATCTCACCTTGAATCTACCAGTCATGAAAACTGTGTTAATCCTAATAATTTACTTTTGGATTTGTTTATATTTTCCATGTTTATAAACATACCATTCATATCAATGGTACTTATATTTCTGGTGCTAAAGTTTAAATCATTCTTTTGCTTCACTGCATTGGATAGGTCTTGTAGCAAAATGTTCAAGAGAAGTAAGAATAATTAGCAACTTTTTTTCATTACTGATCTCTAAGCAGTACCTTTCATAATTACGAGCAGCCATGAAACTGGGTTAATCCTAATAATTTATCTTCAGATTTGTTTATATTTTCCATGTATATAAACATACCAGTCATAGTCAGTGGCACTTGTATATTTTTGGTGCTAAAGTTTAAATCGTTCTTTTGTTTCACTGCATTGTACAGGTCTTTTAGCAAAATGTTCAAGAGAAGAATAATTAGCAACCTTTTTTCATTACTGATCTTAAAACAGTATCTTTCATAATTTCATCAATGTCAGATGAAGGAATTCACTAATATATATAATATTCTCATTCTACATGTAAGGTATAATGAGACTATTCAGACTACTCACCTAAAATATCACTAAATAATTACTTCTTTATAACAGCTACAAAAATGACAATTAGATGCATGCCATTGATAATTTTCTACATCTAAGACAATATTTGTTATTTTTATTTTGTTATTTAATTACACTGATTAATTTTTGAATGTTGAACCAAACTTGCATTTTAAAATAAACATGAATTTAGAGAATTATGATTTATACAAGAAATAACATATTCTGTTTAAAGTATATGAAGATCATAGTAATATCATGTCAGTAATTCTCTTTAGACTATATGTATGCATAATGCTAGATACATTTTATTAACATATATATAATATAATCATTTCTATATCTTACAAGATTCATTTTTGATATAGTTAATATTTTATTGAATATTATAAATGTATAGAAAATTAAAAAAATATATGGAGACAACTCAATGAATCAGAAAATGGATACACCCATATAACTAAGCTGCTAATACTTTGCTTTGGATTATATTAAGCTCATGAATATCTAGCATTCTCATAAATCATGGGCACACTGAGACAAATTATTAAAAAAGAAATGATCACACTTAAAACTCTGGAATGCAAAGCTAAGGGATTAGTAGTAAAGATTTTTGGAATAAAAATCATTGACCTTCTGGCCAACTAAATTCTAGCCACAACCTCAGGTTAGGGGTCAAATTGAAAGTGTCATAAATTTTAAATACAAAATAGAATGAGTTTTGTCTAAGCCACAGGCAGTTAATATTTTTTGAAGATACCAAGGTCCACTGAAATCCTGAACTTAATATAACATAGCTATCATTTTCTAACTGGTCACCTTGAATATTTTATTTGTCTTCTGTAAAACTCATACTATTCACCTAAATATCAATAAATTATTACTTTCTTTACAAGAGTCTTAAGAGACTAAACTGCTAGTGTATAAAGCAAAATGTTTAACTTACAGTAGATATTCAATAAATATTAATTTTCTTCTGTAAAACCATTAAATGATTTAAAGAATCAGTGGATTTTTTATTGTTTTCTAGTGTGTAGGCAAAGAATGGACAAGATAGATGTTAAATATTACTTCAATTACAAAGAAAAAAAAGGGGGGGGGGATGGTGGTGATGGCAACTTCCAAAAGAAAGTTCAGATCACATTATAAACTGGAGTGGCTCCCTCTACACTTTGTAAAGGGCTAAAGTAAGCATCCAGTGTTCCAACCACAAAGTGTGGAGCAGAAGACACTGTCTGCAAGGCAGGAGCAGGTGACCTGGCAGTTCCACTGGAGTATGAGAAAAGATAATGTGTGACACTCTCTTTATTCTAACTATCAACACAAGAAGGTCAAGAGAAGGGGAGGAAGGATGGGAACTGTACTGTTAGCCAGACTTCCATAGTGTTAGCTATTTATGTCCATGTATTTAATTCCCATTGATGAGTTCTGTTGTTTCATTCCACTCTGGTGGTTCAGTACCGACCCACTCAGGATCTGTGCATGAAGCACCACAGATACTTGGAATTATGTTATGGTGACTGGATCTTTCTAAAAGCTGAACTGTTTCTTTCTCTTTTTTTATACATTTAAAATTAAATGTATATAAAGTATTCCATATCATTTGTTGATGTGATGATTTAGAATTTTGTATTCACCCAATGTCTTCTGGTATCTTCTTCCTATCTCATCTTACTTAGTCCTGTAATTCAGAGTTGTATTCATTTCACAGTCAAACTTGGCCCTTAATGCCAACATAATTTGATAAAATTCAACTAGAATCTAAGGTGAAATAAGGCAACCCAAGATTTATAAGGGAAAGAAACATGGTTACAATTCTAAGCACAGATAGTTGATATGTTTTGTCAATGTTTTCATTTCATAACCTATAAAATAAGAAGTGAATCCTTGAATTCCTGCCATGACTCTGTCCCAAATCTAATAGTGTCAGCATAATTCTCGAAGCATTGCTTCAGTGTCAGTTTTCCTTAGTTCCATTTGCTTTTCCTTTTGTTTGTTTGTTTGTTTGTTTGTTTTAAGATTTGTTGTATTTATTTTCATATACAAGAGCTACAGTAGAAGACAGAGGTGGGGAGATGGTTTAAAAGGTTTCAGCAGTTACAGAGTACAGAGTAGAACAGGCAGATCTTCTGCTGAGGGGAGCAGTGGGTGGGTAAGGAGAGGTCTGCTGCACCATATGGGTCAGCTCCCTGGCCTAGCATTGAACGCATGCTGCAGTGGCTGCCTATAGCTTCATTGTGTTGAGACTTTATTCCTGTGCCACCAGGAAGGCCCTCCACTTGGTTTTCAGGTCCAGTTTTGAGAGGATGCAGACCCAATCAAGAATTTTAGTCTGCCTGGCAGCAGTCTGAGTTCATCTCTGGTCAGCTTATCTACTTTTTTTTTTTTTCCCCCAGTCTCTATCTTAAATACTATACATTGGATTTAATTAACTTGTCTTTCATTGTCAGTAATTAAGAAATCAGTAGTCAGAGATCTGACTGACACCCAATTTCTAGAACAGTGGTCTAAGATTTGTGCTCAGTACATTTTTGTCAAAATGCTGATCTCTATTTATTAAAAAATTCATTGGGTTCTAAATTATCCAGAACAGTTTAATATATGTAGTTGGGTTGTAGACTGAAGGAAAGGAATGGTCAGAATCTGTAATGAAATAAACCAATTCAATGAGTACTGAACTTGATCATTTCTAATGAAATGATACCCTCAAAACAAGAACTTGTTCTGGAGAAGTAAAGTTATTATACTTTCATTAACTCTTCTTGATCTATTTTCCTCCTCACAAACATCTATACATATTTATTACTATAAATATCTTGATATCTATACCACACATTCCACAAACACAAATATCTGCCGTAGGTATACATTCACCTGTTCTGCACACATGTAATGGCCACATGAGCATGGAAAATGAAAAGTTAATAGTTACCCTTTAATGTCTTGAGAGCAGAACATTAACCATTACAATGCTTTCCTCAGATTGTCATTTCAATGTAATATAAGCTACAAGGCTTGCATTCAGCTGAGAGAAGTTGACAAGTCAGACTCAGAGCTGTCCCTTCTGGAGGACACCTTTGTCACCAAACTGATTGAAGGGATAGTAAAGGGGATTCAAAAATAATGAGCCTTGCTTTCTAGTAAGGAAGTGATATGACAGTAAGCCAGTTCACTTTCTAAACCATCATGACCCAATCAACTTGTGGGAATTCTGAGCTTTAGAGAGAACATGAAATAAACATTTTTGAGGCAATAAGGATAGTGGAAGGTCAAGGAAAAAATAGCTCTCTGATAGTTGGTCATACTTCTTAATCCAGGATCTTATGACTGATGACTGAATGTGATACTTAGGGGAGATGAGAAGAAACATAGGTGACGTATCACCATGGACTGGATATTTTTATCATATTTCCTTTAATCTTCCTTGTAACTCATGCTAAAATTGCAACTCTATTTTAGAAAAGGAAACCGAGCTTCAGAGAGGCTATGCAACTTGTCTAGGGACATCTTTTTAGTAAATGGGGTCACAAAGTCTGAGACAGACTTCAAATATGCCCTTACACATATAATACTACTTAGGCTCTGACAGTGCAAAATGTTCGTTCACCAATGAACCCTGTCAAGGCACACTGGTTTTCTATGTTTGTGTAACAGACCTAAATCTTTAAGGCCTTTGCACTTACTAGTCCCTCTATTTGGAAGCCTCTGTCCCTAGGTATTAGTGAGGATGCTTTTCTTTACTATTTTTTTCAGATTTATTTATTTATAACTACTTTTGTAGTTTTTATATAAATAAAAACCTCAGTTTTTACTGAGGTTCAGGCTAGCGATGTGTGGGGCAAGAGGACTCACCAGAGACAGATGAGAAGCAGAACAGGAAGATCTACTAAAATCAACTGCTGAGGGAAGCAGAGAGCAAGACAGAAGAAGTCTACTGTGCCATGTGTGTTAGCTTACTGGCTGGGGATAGAACTGGGGCTGCAATGGTTGATGATAACCCTGAGACCCCAAACCCTGTGCCACCAGGGAAGCCCAAAGATGGTTTTTCTTGCCACTTCTACCTGACAATCAATCCAAAGCATGTCCTGAGTGGACCTCCCCACTTATGATCATCATATTGCTTGCCTCGTTCTCCTCTAGATAAACATAGTAACTGAAATAGCTGTGCATTGCTTATGCTTTTGATACCTTCTTTAATGTCACTTTCACACTGAAATAGGTAGTCCTTCAGCCCAAGGGCTCTCTTTCTTACTCATTGTCAAATGCCTAATCCCTAGAGCAATCCATGCTCTGCTATAAACGCATAGCATATGCGGTATGCCTTGATGGAAGAAGTAAATGCCGTGAACAACAGAGCAAAGCACTTTATATTTTTTAAAAACATGTTTTAATTTAATTTATTAGTTAAGATAGCCTTGGCTTCTAACAAATATAGAACCACAGTTCATCAGGTGTATGGAATTGAATGATTAATAATGATGAAAATTATTGACCAGTGAAATTCTACATGAGTAATGCTGTGCTACATAGAACAATTAATTAGCATAGACCTCAATAGAACGGTTTATTCAATAAAATCAAAATTTCAAAGTACAAGAGAAGAAAACTTCAGTGAATAAAAAGTAAAAGAAAGAGAACAAGAGAGAAAAGCCACCTCCTTTGGCTGTTACACCACAAAAAGACATGTTCATTCATTACTCACAATCCTGGATATTTTGGTTTTGGACACTAAAGCCGTGAAACCATCTGAGGGGCTTGAAAATACTTATAACAGGGTCCACACTGAAATTTCTATTGTGAAGTGACCTATTGCTGCAACACTGGGGTTCTCATCAGATCACTCAACTCTGCAGACAGGTATAGAATCACTGCTCTGAGATAGAACTCAGCTTTTGATAAGGAGAAAGTGACAGTAAAAGTGGTATGGGGAAGAGGTGAGGTTCAATGGGCTGGTGACAGGTGCTATGGAGCATGAAGTGGGTCCCCCTCAGCCAGACTGCTCAGTACCTCCCAGAGCCATAAAGATCCGAAAAGCAATGAAGGAGAAAGGGCTTATGAGTCAAAAACAAAGGAAACATCAAATGGAAGGGAGCAAAGTTAAGTCAGGGGAAATGTCTGATAGTCCTGGGAGCATGAAAATATATTAGGTGATTTTCTTTTTGGAGGAGTGACTTGCCTTTGTTTTTTTCATCAGTTCTTTGTTATCTTCGTGGTGAGTCCTTCATCTTTCATCATTAGTACTGTGTGCAATTTTTTTCTCCCAACAAGTGGGGTGTCTCTTTGTTTTGTGTAATATCATTTTTGCTGTTCTTACAACCCCATATTTATTGCTGCTTTATTTAAAATAGGGAAGATATGGAATCAACCCAAATGCCTAAAATAGATGACTGGCTCAAGAAGATGTGGTACAAATACACAATGGAATATTACTCAGCAACCAAAAAAAAGATAAACTCATGACTTTTGAGGCAACCAGGATGGAGCTGGAAGGAATCATGCATAGTAAAATAAGCCAGAAAGAAAATTACCTGATGATTTTATTCATGGTGATGGCACATTGGTGAAGTGGTGGGAAGTCCATGGGGATTACAATCAAGATGAAAATTGAAAAAAAATGT
>NW_004567103.1:84331830-84350210 GCF_000260355.1 Condylura cristata
CACACACACAGAAAATATGTCAGTTGAGGAAAAGGAAAATGCTATATCTGGACAAGTTGGGCAGTGTCCTTGAGAGAGAAACTGTACCTTAAAGAAAGGATAGAATAGGGCCTTCCCTGGTAGCACAACAGGTGAAAGCACAGCACAAAGAAGCAAAAGTCAGTTCAGCATGAGTTCGATCCCTGCCCCGGAGGTGACCCACATGCGTGGCAGACCTCTCTTGACCCGCCTGCTTCTCCACTCAGCATTGTACTTCACCAGTCGGCCTGTCCTGCTCCCCACTCTGTCTCTGGTAATCTTCTCACTGCCCCTGCACCTCTGGCCTGGACCCCAGTTCTGTGTGCATAAATACATCTTTAAATAAAGAAAAAGAAAGGATAGAATATAAAAAGATAATGTGTTAGAGAAAACTGGAATGTTAAATATTTCAGGAATTATTAAATCAGCCAATTTTCAAGGTGAGAAAACTGAGTTGCAGAAAAATCACTCATTCTGTCTCAAACTAAGAGCAAAATCATGGGAGAGGTAGAGCCTGGACTGAAATAGCAACCTGGAGAAGCCCAGACAAGTTTTAAACTAAAAAATGCAGTTAGGAGAAATTACATTAGTGGAGCAAAATGAGCATTGCATGTTTGAAAGAGTCAGAATATTAGCTTGATGTAGAAAAGAGCAGACACCAACTGAATGGAGATAAATGTGCCTTTTATTTTGGTTGTTCTATGACCACAAAGAAGTGCTGGGCATGTGGTCCCTGAAAGTCTAGTCCTGTTTGCTGTGATGCTCTTTTTAAGATAAGCCTGTGTGACAGTTTGTGCATTGAATCAACTCACTGTATCTTTTATGTGATATAAGAGGATAGATTTTGGAGTGAGATAGATAAGGGAATTAATCATAGTTACACACACACACGCACACAATCTTGGCTTCGAATAAGAGCTAAAACCTTTCATAAACCGCCTGTGATTGTCTTCACTCAGTCTGCAGCAGGCACACACTGACCATTTAAAGCACATTTTATCTTTGCAAACCATTGATGAAAAAGTACTTCCTCCCCATCTGGTCTTCTAACACATGTTTTTATACTTTTCTTTCCTTGCTTTCCATACTTACTTTCATCCCTGAAATATTTCTGAGGATTTCTCCTTTCCTGTATTTGATTTCACTGAAGTCTGCACCATCAATACAATTACTGTTTATGTCTGTCTCACAGGGCTTTTATCATCGCTGAGGAGATAATAGAAAACTAAAAATGCATAACTGCCTGGTCAAATGCTGAATTAGGTTTTAAAGGAGCCTCAGTTGAGAAAATGTTGATTCATTTTGAGACCTAAATATGTAACTCAGGCAATGTGTGAGTGTGTGCCCTGAACTATCCAAGGCATCCAACATTAACAAGCCAGGACAGTAGCTAAAGTTTTTCCTGTTCCTGCAACCTATGTTGATCTTTGCCTTATATGAACATCAGCTGAATTTTATCGTGTGTACCAAACAATTTAGCACTTAGCGCTAATTAAATGAGGTTAAATAAAATCACTTCTGTAGAAGTGCCTGCTGTGAACTGTATGAGACAGATGCATGGAACTATTACCACCATTAATTAGATTAATTGACTTTTGTATGTTCATTTCCCCACCTCATCTCTTTTTGTAAGCTTTCCACTGGAGGTTCCATATCAGCTAACTCAAGATAGGAAGATAGGAGATGCTAAATAGCTGTTGATCTATTAAAGATAGTATTACTCAGTGGGTCTGATCTCTAACTTGTCAGGGATGTTACTTGGTGCTGTCATTTCTTCCTACCACCATTTTCTCCTTGAAAATCCTCACTCATCCTTGCAAAGGGAACCGTGCCAGAACTCTATCCAGCTATATTTAGACAGCCAGAAATGAAATAACTGTAACATGATTGATAACCTTAAGTCCAGGGAAATGATATTACTAATTAAATCGTGAAATATTAGGCAGGCTGTCATGTACAGTTATATTTAAAGTCGTAACAGATCTTGCTTATTTTGAAAGTGTTTGCATATTGAATGATTCTGGTAAAATTGTTCTATTTATCAGAACAAGCATAAAGTGTTCGTCTCCACAGTATCTGCAGGCAGAGGAGGAAATCTAAGAAAACACCATCCCCAATTATGCAGTTGCTCTTTCACTTTACATTCTCCCTTTCTCTGTAACACTTTCACAAATCTGAACTGCACTTAGTTTTGGAATTAGAAACTTTACAACGTCTTGAAACCAAAGTAGGTGGTAAGGTATAGTATAAGGAAAAAGTAGAAGGTAATACACTGTGATTTACTGAATGTCAAGTTCATCCTTGGATTATCACCTTGTCAGTGCTAATTGAAAGGTGTGGGAACCTGTCACCTCATGGGAAGGCAACCTTCAGAGTGGTGCAGGATGGAGAAAAATAACTCAAAGTCCAAGTAGAGAGAGTGATGCAGGGGCTACATCTCTAGAGATGTCAACTTCTGAGCCAGTCCCCCATTTATTTGGGTTCAGATTCAGGGAAGGTGTGCAGGTGCATGGAGGAAGGTGTGCAGTGGAGATGTGGAATGGGGTTGCCTAATAGTCTGCACAGGCTGGGGCAGTGAACAGGGGCTGTTGCTTGGGAGTCCTTTGTTGCTGATGATCAAAACATCCTATGTCTAGTCCCTGTTTACACTTGACTTCCTGTCAAGGTGGTCTAGCTGCTTATGCTAATCTGGCCATCATATCTGCCTGCTATTTTCAGCAGATAGTCCCATACCAAGACTTTGTCCTGGTGAGAGGCCCCCTTTCTTACTCTGCATGTAGCTTAACCAGTAGCAACTCTGGTCAACAAGCAAATCCCAATAGAAAGGCAGGCTGGGAGATCCACATAGTAACTAAAAGATACAGGTATTAAAATAAAAATTGCACAGAATTTATATTGCCCTATATGGTTCAGCTCACCAGGGAGGGGCAGGTCACCTTTTATACGGAAGGATTCCTGATTCCAGTGCTGGTGTATCTCCTACTGTGGGCTTCCTTTATTTCCTTTGAGGTTTCTCCTTGGATGTGATCTATATTTATGTCTATTAAAACCTTCACATTTGAGTGGCCTCCCTATTGGTCTAGGGCTTCAGTCTTAGTGCTATCACCTCTAAGGCCTGAGCTTGATCCCTGGCCAGAAAGCTGACTGACAAACGGCACAGCAGGCCTCTCTTGTCTCGCCCGCTGCTCCCTTCCACAGTGCATTTCAGTCAATCTTCCTGTTCTGCTCCCCACACTGTCTCACTGTCTCTGGTGACTCTTATCACCCCTCCAAACCTCTGGCCTGTATCACTGTTTTTAACACAAAAATAAATAAAGTATGTGTGTGTGTGTATATATATACACATATATCTCTGTGTGTGTATATATATACACATATATCTCTGTGTGTGTATATATGTGTGTATGTATATATATGTGTGTGTATGTGTATATATGTATATATGTGTATATGTATATATATAAATATATAAATATAAATATATATAAATATATATATACATATATATATAAGTAAAATGAAACCTTTTAAATTTGATAAGAAAGGCTAAGACAAAACATTTTCTCACATTAAGGATTAGGCGAAGATGTAATCAATGTAGTGATCACATTGATGAATTAGGTCCTTTTAATGGATAAATCTGCAAACCAGTGAAAAACGAAAAGAAATCATCAAGATCTGGATCAAGTAGGTTTTATGTTTCATTGACAAGTCAGAGGGAATTGTAGAGCCAGAAACATGCTGCTTCCCTTAATTATCCTCACCCTCTTCTCTAAAATAGATTAAGATACCTAGTTTGATATATTTGGGAAGATTAAATGGAAAATATTTTAAGATAGCTACCAGAAGACAAAAGGAAAGGAAGAGAAGTAGAATTCATCAACATTTTCCAAATTGTATTCATGTATGTGTTTGCTTATGCTCTATTTAGAGATGGTCTTAAATATTGCATGTTATACAAATTTCAGCAAACAAAATAGGCACATTCTGCTCCGGTACAAGATATTAGAGTGAGCATAATAAAATTGTGGTTTAAGCTGAAAATAATGTTAAATAGGATAAAGGAGACTTTAATTGAAGCTCAAAAATGATAGCCTTAAAATCTCTTTATCTTGGTATGTTATTTTCTATCTGATCTTGCAGGAAGGATGCTCCTGGTTGACCTATCTTGCATTGTAACAGACTTTCTGTCACTGTTGCAAATGAATAATCAGATATTTTCCCTAATCCCTAGTGCTGCAAATTCACAGAAATTACATCCACAGAGGTTCAAAAAAAAGTTCTTTGGGCATTAAATGCTAGTCTGAGACCTCATATCCATGCCATCTGAATTGTCAACTTGCCAAATTCCAGGCTATAAGCTATTGTTTAATTGGACTTTGAAAACTTTTTTCTGATTTATCTTTCTCTGTGACAAGAATTTGCTTAAAATTATAAATTGCAAATATATTTCCAGAGTCTGTGTCAGATCATCTTTCATTTCATCTCTAAGCATTGAGCAATGTCCTTTGTTTTTCAGTGTTGAATTTAGGTGGTGATTCTGGTCAGGGTAAAGGCTACAGAAAAAAGAAAGGAAGTACAGTCTCTTTTATTGGCAGCTAAGGTCATTCCCAAAATTAATGCTGCCTCTACCAATTTTTGATCCCTGCTAACTTGAAGCTTTAGCTCCTGTCAGTTGTTCAGTTTTCCACTGAGCTATGTATGCCTCTCCTTTCATTCAAGGCCATTCTTTCACATGAGGTGACTGCCCTTTGATCTATCCCAAGAAAGACCATAGAAATTTTGAGAGTGAAAAAGATGTAATTAACTACTACTCCTGAAAAAAGATGCATGAGGTACGACCCATTTGGGTTAGCCAGATCAACTGGTCACCCCATCTTTGGAAATCCAACCTCCAATATCCTGTAAGCCTTTCCAATACGTAGAGTGAACTAATTCTTTTTGATACTTAATCCTTTTACATTTGTGTGATGTTGTTTGTTGTTTTCAGATACTTTGAATATATGCATGTGCCACCAATTAGGTTTCTTCCTCTTTTTTTTTTTTTTTAAAGATTTATTTATTCATGCATACAGAACTAGGGCAGAGGCCAGAGGTGCAGGGGCAGTGAGAGTATTCACAGTGACAGAGTTGGGAGTAGAATAGGCAGACTGACAAACTGCACTGCTGAGAGAGTAACAACAGACACAGGAAAGCTCTGCTGGGCTATGTGGGCCACCCCCCTGGCCAGGGATTGAACTCATGCTGAAGCAACTGTTAAGAGCTTTGTAGTGATACACTTCAACCTGTTTTGCAACCAGGAGGGCCCTATCACCAATTAGGTTTCTAAGATCAGCATAGATTCTCTTTCCTGTGGTGCCTACTTATGTCTTTCTGCATGGTCAGAGTAGATGCTCATATAATGGATAAATTGATTCAGAATATACACTATGTAAAATTACTTAGATGTGTGTAGCTCATTGTAGCTGAGAAAAAAGAAAACTGGAATAGAACAGTGGTAATGCCCTGAATGAAAATTTTAAGATGTTTAGTTCCATAAACATCATTAGCAGCAGCGAATGTTGATGTTTGATTTTTTTAGAAAAATATAACATTAAAGTACTATAGTTGGCTATTCAGCCATTCTTCCTTAACATGGGTGATTGGGTTTAAGGAAGAGTATTGGCCTTAGAATATTAATTGACTTAGGTGATGGTCCTATCCATGGTAGAAGAACTGTGCTATCTCAAATTAGGAGAATTCTGTCCCTCAATTTCAAGACATGTTATATAGCTATAGTAAAGTCTCTGTGATATTGGTAGAGGGACTAAAGTTATTGAATGAAACAAAAAATAGGAACTCAAGACATATACACTCATATATTAGTCCCTTTAAGATACCACTCCAGCACTCTATAGAGGGGATCATATTATGAAAATATAATGTGAACTCAATATTACAATAGTATTTATCAATTCAGTCTAAGACAGCATAACTTGCAAATTTTAGTGTGTGACTCTTCTTACATAAGACTGCGGTTTCTAAAAAACGCAAATTCTGAGAGAATTTTATTCTTATTGACATAAAATGTTGATTCTAAATATAAGTAAAGCAAAAATTGGAAATTATCATTTCAAATGCACAGTTTGCTAACGTAGTTGGTGGGAAAGACAAAATTCTCCTAACAGTTCACTGATGTATGCACCATCATTGTACATATTTATAGTGTCTTGTTTAAATTTAATTGAAATTTTCTTTAAATATGTACTTTCGAAGTAATGGCTACAGTTTAGCACAACATTATTACACAATTCAACAATCACTTGCATAAAAGGATAAAAACTAAAAAAAAAAATTCTATATACCCATTAAAAAATGGATCTATGTGAAAAAAGATTGTCAAACCAACAATTTGTATAAGCTCATATGTAAAAGTTATTCAAATGCCCTACCCATAAATGCCTCCCACACTCGGCTTATTTGGCAGAAATCATAATGTGAATATTAAATTGTAAAGTGACTTATATTTTAATGGGACATGCTCATCATAAAGCGATTTGATTGTATGTAATAATTGTGCTACCTCAAATATGTTACTGAAAGTGGATAAGGACTCACTTTTCTTATCTGTTTATTGGTTAATAAAACATAGCCCCCTTCCCACCATCTCCTAATTTTACTGAGGCATTAGAAACCATAAAATCATCCAGGTCTCATTCTATGGGGGAGATGCTTTATTATTGATCATCCTAGGAATGTCATGAAGTGCTTCACCACAGGATCAGTAAGTCCTCTCAACCATCTTTTATCATAAATAGTACTAACCACTTCTGCAAATAAAGAAATGGAGATGAAGAAGGGTGAACTATGCTTACAAAGTTAGTAATTGCCAGACCTAGAATCTACTCTCAGGTCCATGTGACTCTGCAATCAGGAGCTGAATTGTGTCAGTGCTCCAGCAAATCCAATGATCTCCTGATGGGTAAGTGATTGGGAAGCCATAGATTGGGAATTGATCTTAGGATTCATTTAGCTTCAGTGGCTCCATGCAGTTTCAATTCAAGTGTGTTTTGGTAGTACAGCTGCAAGGCATTGATTTTATTTCTCCATTGAGGAAAGGGGGTGGTTTCTATACAAAGTCTAAATGAAAGACTTGCATAGAAAAACAAGCCATGCATGTGTATTATAAGTGTACCTTTATTAATATATTTTTATGTCTCACTGCACAAATATTAGGACAAGATAGACTTACTCTCTTCTGAGCTTGCTTCACTTTTCAGTGAAGATAAGGATACTGTTTCATTAAGCTGTCTTGGCACTGTGCCTGAGCATAAGCCTTCCATGCTTGTGTATAAAGAATGGATGGGTGCCTGGGGCCCAGTCCACCCAGGTAACACCATCAAGAAGGCACAAACAAAAGCATCTTAATAAATATCTATTTAGTTTATTGAATGTGTTCACATTCTATTGAGAAGAAGAATTGCACAGCAATGATCTGTTCTCAGCAGGATAAAAGAAGTTGAAATGTACTCTATAAGTAGTCGCATTAGTCTTGAAAGGATCCCAATTTCATATCACACCTGATCAGGAAAGAAGGCTGCACACCAGTGGAACATTCAAACCTCTGTTATGTTATACTCAGAGGACTGCTCCCACATAGTTGGGACTGGGGCTCTGTAGGGCCTATGTAGCTTGGGGGTAAGTTGGGTCTCACAGAATAGAAAAAAAAAAAAAAAAAACAGAGCCACAATCCTTCCCAGGATTGTTCCAAGAGAGACTCAAGAAATAACAGTGATCAATAATCATGACTCAAAAAAAGAGGAAGTCATCCTAATCAGGAAGAGTCCTCAGACAGAATCTCAAGTTTGAGCCCATAACAGTTATCATTAGCGGAAAGCATAAAGAAAACTGAGCAGAGCTCCTTGTTTCTGTAAAATTGCTGCTGTAAGAACCTACAGCACTGCTGACTGTGCTGACTATGGCAAGTGGACATGGTAATTATTAACAGTGCCATTGGCTTCAGGAAGTACAGAGTTTATAACTTGTATTATTGTAGTTAGATATTTGAATATGCTCAACTAATAGATTTAAGCTTTTCTTGCATAGATAAGCACATATTCCTGATGCATATGGTCTTATTTTGACATTCTCCTATGAATCTGTGTAGCGTGCACCATACACTTCTATATGTGCGAATCAACTTTATTAGCACAAGGAAAATCAACTTTATTAGCACCATTTTTATAGATTAGCAACCTGATTACTAATTATATTACTCCTAAGGCTATTCAAATACTCAAGTTAAATTAAATAATTATGATAAAATAATAAGTTCTACTATGGTAATTCTAGCAATAGTTAATAGTGAATGCACACTCATGTTTTAAATTGTCAGTTAAATTCTTCTTTTTTTTTTTTCCAACTGAAACTTGGCAATATAATTATTGTCCCATGCATTTATGGGATCATTGTAGAGTTAGATGCAGTCATTCATGAGACAGTCCTATGGCATGTTAAATACGATTCACTAAGCATTTTTTCAATAAGTGTTCATTATCAGTCTATCAACTGTAGGAGTTAATTCCTCTTGTAGCTTACTCTACCACCTGCATCTGGCACCCCTGTCTGTTCAGCATTTCTTAAGCACCTACGTGCAAATCTGTCTCTTCAATTCCTTAATAAGATCATCAAACACAGCAATAAGAATGATAATAATGTGTTTCTTTCCCTGTAAAAGCTTATCTGGTTTACAAAGGATTTTATATATTTGATCTACAAAACATCCTGCCATTTAGGTCATATATCATGATTTTTATATTTTAGAAGAGGTAGATGAGATTCAGCTGATTTGTAACTCATCCCAGTAACAAAGTGAAACTCACACCCTGAATTTTTTCATTCAACTTCAAAATTGCCTCAGTTTCAAATGAAAGTTCCCCTCCCTTCCAAGTTCTTTTTGTCCATAAAAAGCAAAGGCCCAGACTCCCTGGTGGTACAAAGGTTTAAAACTCAACACTATGAAGCTATCCACAGCCACTGCAGCACAAAATCTGATCCCTGGTCAAGGAAGTGACCCACATGGCATGGCAGACCTTTCCTATCCCGTCCGCTGCTCCCCTCAGCACTGTACTTCAGTCAGTCCACCTGTTCTGCTCCTCACTCTGTCTCTGGTGACTCTTCTCACAACCCTCAACTCTGGCCTGACACCCCATTCTTGTATGCATAAATAAATAAATCTTAAAAAAAAAAAAAAAAGGCCCAGGGGCCTCCTAGATGGTGCAGCAGATTAAGCCACAATACTATGAAGCTATCTACAGCACTGCAATACAAGTTCAATCCCTGGCCAGGGAGGTGACTCACCTGGTATAGCAGACTGCTCCTACCTCACCCACTAATCTGTTCAGCAGTGTTTTTTAATAGATGTGTCTGTTCTGCTCCCCTGCTCTATCTGGTTAAACCTTTCAACCCCCACACCTCTGGCTTCCACCCCAGCTCTTGTATGCATCAATAAATACTTAAAAAACAAAGGCCTGGAAGAGCCCTCCTGTTTTCTCTCCCTGCTATTTACAAACACAACTTCTGTACTCCTACTTGTTGCCCCAGATGATATGAGGTACTATGCAGTGTGAAGGAGATTCTCTTATAATGATCATTTAATTTGAGTACTTTCTGGAGCACCTGACTCACACATGAGGGCCGAGGGCCATGCTGCTCTCTCTATAGAAAGTATTCTTCCTTTGCTTAGGTACCTGGAGTAGTAGAAGGAAGATTAATTTCAAGTGCCTACCTGCTGATATCTTTGCCAATGCCCCTTCACCTAGGACTACTCTGTGTCCCTCTCCCCTCCCCTCAGTGAGGTGACTTTTCTTCCTTTCTTTTTTTCTTTCTTTCTTTCTTTCTTGTTAAGCTACACCTTTTTTTTTTTAAGATTTATTTATTTGTTTATGCATACAGAACTGGGGTACAAACCAGAGGTGCAGGGGCAGTGAGAGGCTTCACCACAGACAAAGTGGGGAACAGAACAGGGAGATCAACAAAGTACATTGCTGAGGGGAGCAACGGGCAGGTCAGGTGAGGTTTGCTGCACCATGTGGGTCACCCACTGGTCCTGGGGTCGAACTCGCACTGAAGCTTCTGTGGCCAGTTATCAGTGCTGTGCACTAACCCGTTGCTCCACTAGGGAGGGCTATGAGGTGACTTTAAATGAAGCACAGATGAATGCTTTCATTTTCTTTTTCTAGAGTCATAGACCTGTTCTGAACAGGATCTAGGGGACTCCTGAGCCCAGATCCACCCTTGGGTCATGAGACTATGCCCATAATATAACACAGTAGATAGAAAACCCACAATCAATCTTTGAAGGAATAAATTTCAAGTAAATGAATAAATACATAGGTTGGATCTTTCTGTAAAATGCTGAGTGTCTATTGTTGCTAGAAAGCAGCTGTTTCTGATGGATGCTGTAGTGGCTAAGTAGACTTGTCTTTTTCCTTGGGTCCTTAATTGCTGCTCTTTCTCGCAACATTACCAGTGTAATGTTCTAATTCCTCCGTCATGTCACCTGAACATATTTTTGAACGCATGTGGAGACTACTTCTATTTTCCCTCTTTGTGAAGATCAAAGATGAGGTGTTGTGACAGCCCCACCTCTGTGATTCAGTGAGTCTCTTTAGGATTCAATCCATAGGATCATTAGTTCCCTAATCTCACCTTCATTCTCTTCCTGAAGTTAAAGGGAAAGCATTACAAGGACAATGCAACTGTCTCCATCAAAGGGAAGCAGAATAGACAATTAAGCAATACTCCCCAGACTAATTAGTCCATGGAAAATATAAAAGAAAGATTGGCAAAGCCTTTCTTGACATTTACTTTAATGAACTTGGGTCCCAGACAGAAGCTACAGGGTCTATTAATAAAAATTAGTTTGGAGACAACATTGCATGGGTTCTTTTGTGTGGTAATCTCTTCTACAGAAAGCTTGCTATTAGTAAAGTACCCCCAGCAAGGGGCCTGACACAATGCTATTTCTATCTCATAAAATCCATATTGTCTACTTCTAGTCAATAAAACGCACTATCTAATAAAACTCAATTGTGCATGGTCCTGGGGTCCGGAAATCATGTGGATAATTGAAATGGAAGACACAGAAATACAAGTAATTGGCTGTAGTCAATAGTCCCAATTCTCCCACCTAGCTATTTTGTATACCTGCATTTATCAGCATTCTCTCCAAGTGTTAGAAGCTAATCTTCCTCAGTATACTCCTTGACCTGTCTCCATTCGAAAACTTCATTGTTCCAGAAGAAATGTGGTATTGTAGAAAGATCACTGAACATTATAATCAGATAATCTAGCCATAAAATTGTGATTCTACTTGTTACTGAATGCGTTGCTTGGGATTGCATGTCAGCATTTCAGGTTTCTCATTTGTGTAAATAGAATAAAATTATTTGCTACACAGATTTTTGTGGAAGTAGAAGGAAATGGTATGCTAAACAATACAGAAATGGGAGTTTCTGCAAAAAGCAGTGAGGCTCTCAAGGAGGACAAAGACAAGAAGTGTAAAAAACACAAAATTGATAAAATTGTTTACTGTGTTAACTAATGAGTAGCCAGCATTGTCAAATTTCAGTAGACCTTATAATTGCAAAAATTCTGAAATTACACATATGCTGGAAAGCAGGGCATTTCCCAAGTCAGTTCTAGGTGAGAATAAGATGCATATCCAATAAGAAACATAAATATTGGTGACAGAAGCCCATTCAGCAGTTAGGTTGATTTACGAAGTTAGAACCAAAGTAAACTAGGCTCAGTTCTAAATAAATATTCCTTCATCAATACCCATACGTTGAAAACATACAATGATTTGTTCTTTTAGGTGTTTTAAAAAAAATAGAACATAGAATGAACACCAGACTATAAATTTATGTAATTTTCCTTCTATTGAGGAGATTATGACATATAAATGTATGGTATGGAAACATCATTGGATACTGTAGAACTTGTAGAGAGCAGGATGAATTTGTTCTTGCTCATGAAGAGACGGGAAGACAAATGTGGAGAAGTTGGTGGCTATTTAAGTGACAAAATGGATGAGGCTATGGCCATCAGAGTGCTCTGAACCTAAAGACCATTGATTTGCTGAAGTGGACAGCATATGAAGAGAGCACTAGGTTATCAACCAGAAGTAAAAGGAAGGCCACACCCTCTTAAGATCTCCTTTATTCATTTTGTGGGTTTCTTGATTTTCCTAAATTTCATGGAAGAGTTTAACTTTAAACACATATTTCCCCCAATGAACAATAAATGGAAACCTATTGTATCAGAGAGGGAAGTTTGAGTTTGTCCAACTCAGCTGAGGAAACTTAGGATGGATAGTTGGTAGAACAGAGCGCAAAGCTCCTCTCCCCTCCTCTATGTTAGTATTTAACAGGAGTTATAATCAGAACTAAGTGCTGAGTAGAAATTAAGTGTCTGAGTTCCTCCTCACTTTGCTTCTGCCACAATTCCTATTTTCCTCCAAACAGTAAATAAACAAGAGGTAGACTTGGGCTCAACATATGTCAAGGCCTTATGTTCTTGAAAACATCTGTGTCATGATTCCATACAGTTTTTATCTATCTATCTATCTATCTATCTATATATATATATATATATATATATATATATATATTCCTTTTAAAGACTCACCATTACTTTCCTACAGTACCTTGCATTCTTTTTGGAGCAATATTGAAAGAAGTTTTGACTCAAAGTCTAATTTACAACTATTAAGAAACTGTGACTTTTAGAGATGAATATACATTCCTTTTCACGAGATCTTAGGCTTCGTTTTTCACCTAAGAGTTTTGCTAAGATTCACTATTTAATCCCTCAACTGCCAAACATTGAGGCTTCAATGGTTCTGGCATTATTGGAACATCTGGAGCTGGAGCTGTGTCTGCTTTCAAAACCGCATTGAAGAATTAGTCCCTGAGGTTGAAAGAAACCTATTTAATTTGATTATAGACAGAAGAGTAAGCGGCTCTATTACTTCTATCTAATCTCCTTATTATGGCATATAAGAACCCCATGATTTCAGTGTCTCCAGCTGCTTACTCCCTTCTCCTCCCCGTTCTCTTACACAGATACACGCACACGCCCCAAAATATGTCAGTCCTCTAGAGTTGCATGTAATTCTAGAAGCTATTCTCTGCCCACCATCACTGGTCTTTGCTTAGGAAACTCTTGACACTTTTTGCCTAGAATTAGCCTTTTAGGTTTCCATTTATTGAGACACAAGACTAATATAGTTTCCCTTCCACTTCATCTGTGTAGCTGTCCAGACTTCCTTTCATACTGGAAATGAACCTGTATGGTCATTATCCATTTAGCTATTTTCTTTTCTTTTCATTTTTTTTTTTTAGTCTATGAACCACTGTTAGTTAACAACCATGATATTTATCTTTAATCCAGAAACACTAGTCTATTTGTAACAAATAAATATTGCAGTATAAAATGTTTTCTATAAATGTGTCCTGTTTTCACACACTACAACACACAGATGCAAGAACTGAACAAACTGACAACATACCATCTGATCACCTGCCCATTGAACAAAGAATGATTTCCATTTGCAGAAAACTGAAGCTCAGGTAAGGAACAGGGATCTGTCTAAAGTCAAAGCAGCCTCACAGATGGCTGGGAGTAGCTGGTATCTTCTCTGTGGGTTTTCTTCCAACTACCCTTCCCTCCTCAAAGGAAGGGAGGTTGAATCTCAGTGTTAGTACTTAGAGATGGGATACTTGTCACATGAGGAGGGCTTCAATTTGCTCATGCTCTGTGTTCTCCAGAGAGTGGCAAAGGAGACTCTGGTCTATAATTATCTACTTCTTGGGTTTCTCATTAGTATACGCTGTTGCTGAATAGAGATGTCTATTTTTGAGAGTTCTGTCCCCAATCATTGTTATTAATTATAGGGAGGATTTGATGTTTTAAAGTATATTTAATGAGATTTTGAGCTTTGCATTTCATGGGAAGAATTGAAATTTGATACATGTTGATAACGACTGTAAATAGAGCACAGCTGACAAAATTTTTCATTGTGCATGTGTTGAATTAATAACACCTTATAATCATATGGCAATTTATTCCTTCAAAAGCCTTTCATGAGAAATATTTTGTTTTATATTCAGAATAGCCCATCTAAAGTAGATAGGGCAAAGGCCAGGCACCCATTAACAAAGAGAAAGGAATATCGAGGCACTAATAGGAGCACACAGGTGCTTGAACCAAGGAGGCTGGTGCAACCTTGATACCTGGGCAGCTGTACTTACCACTGGAAGCTGTCATTTCAGTACAGAGGTTATTTGCTAAGTGTGTTGATATGTAATGTGTCAAGACACTGAGACTGCAAAGTTCTGTGCTGAAATGCATGCATGGGTACACACACACAGTCACACAAACAATCCTCCTCTCCTCATGTTTCCTAGAAGAGAGGTAAGACACATTAATATAAAAATTCTTCAAATCACATTTGATTTTTTTTTCAATGTCGCTGGTCTTAACACCTTAGTTCGTTAAATGAGGAACTTCCCCTCTAGAAATTGACCCTGCTTAACTAAAGAGAAATGTAGTATGATTTTGATGTTCCACTCAGAATTATTGAAGTAAATATTTGAAAATGAACTCCAATATTAGATGAATACTTACATCACTTTTATTTTCTCCATGTGTTGTTATTGTCTGTAATGTTAAAAGTCAGACTTACAAAGAATATATCACAAGATGGGGAATGTTTATGAATTAACCTTAAATACATTAAGAATAGATAAGAATACAATCGTAACAAATTGTGTCCAATATGTATCTTAGATCACATACTTATGGGTGATTATTTTTTTCTTTGTATCTTAGATCACATACTTATGGGTGATTATTTTTTTCTTTTCTCTATTTCATTTAGAAGATTTTAAAGTAAACTTAATTGTGTGGTCACAAAGGAAACATCTCAAGTTCTATGAAACTAGCTTTTCATAGTCTTTCATTCAGTGTAATTTATTGAGCCTCTCCTGTGGCACGACTGTCAGAGACTGGACTACACCATTCCCTTGTGGAACTCACATTTGGGTTGTTGGGACTGGAGAGAACTAGAGCTATGAAAATTAGCAAATACACCAAATAATTGGCAATTTTTTATTTAGCAAACACTTTATAATGTCTTTTCTGTGCTAAGTGTTACTCTTATTAGAAGGTGATAGGAAAAAGTGAACGAAATGTACAGGATAAGAGCTTGGAGGAGGTGTGAGAGAATTGCAATTTAAAATAAGATAAAGAGAGTAGGAGTCATCAAGAAGGGAGCCTTTTGAGCAAAGTCATAAAGGAGATGAGGGCTTTCACAGAAACACAAACTCCTACTTAAAATCTTGGGGCCAATTTTGTTGTTAGATTTTTTTCAAGTGTTTAAAGTAGCAATAGAATGCATACATGTTTATTAGCTGACACTCCAGTGGGACTTTGGGCAGAGCTCTTACTGAAATGCATTACTATTGTTTCAGGGAAACAGAGCTATCTACACTAAGTGAAATAAACACGCAGTATATTAGCCCATAGTAGTTAAGATTTGGGTTATGTTTCTCTACCAAGTTTTGGGAAAGCATTGTGTAGCTCTCAAAAATGCAGAAAAGATAAAACCTTGCTATGTGCAGCAACATGAATGGACCTAGAGAGCATTTTCTCTATCTGACATTTCAGATAGAGAAAGACAAGTATCATATGATTTAACTGACTTGTGATATATAGAGAAACCAGACAAACTAACTAAACAATTAAAATTTTAGATAGTAAAACAAAATTAGTGGTTACCAGAAGAGTAGAATATAAACGAAGGGAATGGTTAAGTCAGGTAAATGAAATTAATTGCATGATAAAGGGTGAAATTGGACTTTTTTAAAATTTATTTTTATTTTTATGCATATAAGAACTGCGGTGTAGGTCAGAATTTCAAGGGTGAGAGGATTCATAAGATATTGAGAAGGGAGGAGAACAGGCAGGTCTACTGAAATACACTGCTGAGGGGAGCAGTGGGCCATCCAGGAGAGGTCTGTCATGTGAGTTAACAAGCCATGTGAGTTAACAACCTGGCCTGGAATTGAACTCATGCTGAGATAGCACTGAGATTTTAACGCATGACCCACCAGGGAGGCCAGAATTGGACTTTAAAATGATGAATTACATGTAGTTTACACACATGTAAATCTTTACTGATGCACACCTCAAGGTTACACATCATTATAATGCAATGTTAAGTCAATAAAAGGGAAATGCAGAAAGGAGGAAAATGGGAGAAAAGTGCAGAGAAGGAGTTGTAAAACTTAATTCACTATTATAGTTATGATCTCCAATCTGAAATGATTCTTCATTTCTTACTGCCAGTGCTGGGGACCTTTCTGTCACCTGTCACTGGGGAGCCAGCTGTGCAGGTTACATATTAGACAGATTCCTGATCTGAAGAGAGGTTTGGGCTAGCATGTTCCAAAGTGCCTCTCTAGTATATGACTTGTATGCATGTTTATAAGAACATGAGTATATCATATAATCTATCATGACTATCTTAATGAATGACTATTCCAAAGAGAGCATGCTGTTCATAGGTGTTTAGAGATGTTGAGTAAAACCAACTCTTTATATTTCTGAACCTGATGCTGGTACCTGTGAGGGATTCACTAAATATGATCTGAAATGCCTGGATGAATGAATGACACCTGCTGCATGCACTTCCACACACGCTGTTCACACTGTACCCCAGCACAAGTCTCTCATGTTTTCAAGTGCATATGCTACATTATTATATTAACTAGTCTGAAAGGAAACCATTCTGGGA
The DNA here is from genome assembly GCF_000260355.1 of Condylura cristata. NCBI lineage: Eukaryota > Metazoa > Chordata > Mammalia > Eulipotyphla > Talpidae > Condylura > Condylura cristata. The sequence continues at coordinate 84,348,689 of NW_004567103.1, forward strand.
AGAAAACAATTTCCAGGACATCACATGGTTTTGATTAGCTTCATTTAGTAGTCTTGGTTTATCTAGCCCAAAAGTTAATTCATTAAATATTTTACCATGATGACCAGGAAGGAGCGATTTGTAGTAGTTTGTATCCCGCTATATCATCAGAACCTTGAACTCACCATGTCCATAAAAATACACTGTGTATGTGCATTTAAGGAATCTATATGGGTATTTACTTGAAATAAAAATATTTATATGTGCATGTATACAAGCATGTTTATGGAATAAATGCCTATTAGCCCCATTTTCTCAAACATAGAGAATTCATATAAAATTGAGCAAAGTAAGCCTTTTCAATTTTGTGTTACAGGTTAATCCCATGTAGCACCTGTTTCCTTGAAATTATTCAAGACTGTGATTTTTTCCATTATGTTCTTTATTTCCAACCAGACCAAACAAACCCTCTGCAATGAGTCCACTCATATCCCTAGTCTCTTTGTTCTTCTGGGCTTTACATTACTTTAGGGTCCTACATATTTCATTTAATTTTGATAAAATTATAAGGGGAAGATGTGGTCTATTCAGACATTAAATCTTCCTCTGTGTCATTACAAAGAAGTATTAGATGCAAGAAGGGGAAGAAATAAGAATTTTCTATACAAGAGAGTGTCTATTACAGAGGAGCAAACCCAGAAAAAAATCGACATTATCCCCATGGCAGTGAAAATAGAGTTTAATATCACAAACAAGCTGACTTTACAATTGCATTATCTGGATTTAGAATTCTCTTTAAGATTTATAAACAGGACAAATAGCATGATTTTCTGTAATACTTTTTCCAGGGCTAAGACATTTTCTTCAAACATAAGGGGGATAAAGTTAAGACTATCGTGAGTTCTGAAAGCAGGCATGGACTGAGTAGTGAGCATTCAAGGGAGATATGGGCACACCCATGCACCCACTCTTCCCCTCTTATGGCACTAACCATAAAATAAATCCTAGTGCTTACACAGAGCCAACAAATACCAGAGAACTCACATCTGGCTACCACCTGTACGTCCTTTGTTCCTGCCAAAACTATTCCCTTGACATGCCCAAGAAGCACAGGAGCAGCTGTTGGTCTACCTTTTCTGTCCCTCCAGTGGTTAGCAGTCTGCCAATTGGACTTTCTTCTAGGCACTGTTGCTGTTTCTAGCCTCTATCCCAGAAGTTGAAAAATAAAAGCTTCCATCTTCCTATGATACTCTATGTTACTCTACTCCAAAAGGTCTTGGGGATAAGGAACTCTCATCTATTGTTGGTGGAAATGAAAATTGGGAAGTCTCGATGGAAAATGGTTTGGAGATTTCTTAAGATAACAAATTTGGGCCCTCCCTGGTGGCGCAGTGGGTTAAAGCACAGCACTTAGAAGCTAAAGCCACATCAGCATGAATTCAGTTCCCACTCCGGAGTTGACCCACATGGCACAGCAGACCTCTCCTGATGCACCGCTTCTCCCCTCAGCAATGTACTCCATCAATCTGCCTGTTCTGCTCCC
>NW_004567103.1:84351191-84367404 GCF_000260355.1 Condylura cristata
CGAACTCATGCGGAAGCGGTTTTAGATTCTCCGTGCTGTGCTTTAACCCGCTGCGCCACCAGGGAGGGCCTGATCTACTTTTTTATGGGCAGTAAAAGATATAACTTCCAGTCAAAATATCACTTTTTTTTTCTTCACAGGCATGTGGAATTTATTTTTGATTAATAATAATAATAAAACTAGAAAATATATCTTCACTGGTGTAACTGAACATTTCAGTTCTTGGCATCGTCTATGTTCTGTGCAGCACAACTGAGTCTTCAAATGCAGTGACACATCTACATGCCCACGAGGCATCTCAGCTTCCATGTGGTAATCGCCTACATTCATTTCTTCATTTTCCAATGGAGGTTGCAGTTACAAGCCAGGGTCTCTGCTGGTAACTTGTAAATGACTATAGATGTGGGATAGCTATCTAGTCAGCAACTCCCTTTCCTCCCTTTCTGAAAAGTTCTTTGTCCTACTTTTGATAATCCGAGTCTATTTGGTTTTATTTTTAATGTGTAGTCAACACCTACTAAGCTCTGTGCTGGAGACACACTTTGTAACAGAGTCAGGATGTGGGAAGTGCCTTGAGTACACTGAGAGGGCGGGTAGGAGCATGAGGGGGTTGGAGGTTGGAATACGTTGAGAGGACCGATGTGGAGTAGGTTATGACTGACTTTGGGCCTGAGAAATCAGAAAGGGACAGAAAAAAGGAAGGCTTATCCTCCTGTAAGAGCACATGTTAGCTGGTTAAATGAGAGAAAAGAGTGACAGCTGTTGAAAGAAACACAATGTAACTTGATCTTGAATGCAGGGGGAACACAGGTGACTTGGTATGGCTCTCAGGATGAGCAGTATCTTGACCACCTGTGACCTGTGTCAGGATTGGGAGTTATATTCTAAAAGCAATGCCAGCCCACAAAAGTTGTCTATACAGGAGAGACAGAACCACATTCTCCCCTATGTCCTCTGTCATGTCCTTCAGCATGTTCACTGTGGTGACTGTCTCTTTCTGATCACCCTCTGGAACATTCTCTCAGGACTTGGCAAGTGATGCTAACCTTACCAGCTGACTTGGAAGTGTGATGAACCAAGTTTAAAATCAGCTCTGTCACTTGCTAGCTATGTGATTTTAGACATTGCGTTGCTAAGATGTTCTTCTTTAATTGGACCTCCTAATGGGCTACTAATTAAGTCTATGTTTCAGCACTTTAAAAATGTTCTTCTCTGTTGTTGTTGTCATATGAATTTCAATTAAATGTCTTAACTCACTGGCCTTAGGCACTTTTAAAGGATTGCGGAGATTAATTCCTTTTTAAAAAATATAAATATGCATTTCAATACTGCTGTGCCTGAGAGATAACACAGGACTAACTATGAAGCTGGCTGATGTACATGCCAATGTACCCTGTCCCCACAGTCTAAATAATTCCTATTTATCCTTCTGTCTAGGTAGACAAACATTTCAGACCCAGGAATCAATAACAGCTACTCTTAGTTTAGCCTAGATATATACTGCTTGTGTTTTTACCAAATGTACTTCAGTCCTCAGTCACAAAACAATGCCTTAATTATCTGGCAAACACCAGACACTTACTGCTATTAAGGAAATTATAACTTAAAGGTTGGGGAGACAGTGAGACTAGGGAAATAAATTTTTAGGCATCCAGTAAAAGCATGATGACAAGCAGATCAAATTAAATTAAATTTAACCAAAACTATGCAAATGAGTAACAGTACTGGAATCACAGATTTGCCTTTTGTCAACACCTTTGCTCTTAACCATTTCATGTGTGAACACTAATATTATCACTACATGCAATGCATGGAATTAAAAATTGATATATCATTCACAATTAAGGTCAGTTCATGAGGATTGAATAGGTTTTCGGGGAAGGAAAGAAACAGTATTGGTACCTGAGAAAATAATTTAGAAAACCTGGGCCCTCCCTGGTGGTGCAATGAGATAAGACCATAGCACTGTGAAGCTTTCCACAGCCACTGCAGCATGAGTTTGATTCCCAGCTAGGGAGATGGCCAGCATGGCATGGTGGACCTCACCTGTTTAGCTCACCACCCCCCTCAGCAGTGTATTTCAGTCAGTCTGCCTGTTCTGCTCCCCACTCTGTCTCTGGTGAATCCTCTCAACCCCCTCTCACCCACCCCCTCCCCCCCCACACCTCTGGCCTGTACCCTGGTTCTTATATGCATACATAAATACATATTAAAAAAATAATTTAGAAAAGTGGAGAGTAAATTAAAAGTCATTGTACTCATGTCTACCCAAAGTAGTGCCAGGAATGTCAGGGTATGGGAGAGGAGCACGCCAGACAAGTCAGAATCAAAGTACCAGTTTTGAAGAAAATAGTTGGTAATTCTATCCATATACCCGTCCGCTCATAATCATATTTCTCCTCTAGTTTCCTATTAAAAGAAAGTTGTAACTCAGAGACAGGCAAATGAAAATCATCCTCATTCATCAAGTTTGGTTGCTATGGAAACTGTTGGTAAGGCTTCGTTACAGAATCCTGGATCAAGGTCATCTAGACCATCCCTGGGGTTAGTTCTGCTTCAACTATTCCAGGAGTGATTAACCAACCTAAAACTACCCTTAGGCTAAAGCTGAAAGTTTCAGTCAGGATTACTGACTATAGATTTATAAAAACTTAACCCTTCATAACATAGTAACATGATTTAAATAATTCATAGCAGCCATTGATTTCCTGAAGAAGGGAGAAAGAATAACAGCATTCAGCAAATATAGAGAAAAAATCAGAAAACTAGGAACATATAGAGTTCAAGTGTGAGGAGACCGTGCACAATAAATATGCTGCTTAATCAATATTTAAGATCATAGTCTGTCATTTAGAGAGGACATAGAATACTGGTGTAGACTGTGACCCTGCCATCAAAACACGCTGAGTTCAGGTCTTAATTTGAAGCTTGGGAACTGAGTACAATGGGAAAGATGATAAATTCTGTAACTTCCAATGTCCTCATATGAATAGTTGGGATAGGCTCTCCCTTAGTCACACGTTTTGTTCACTTGCTGGTTTGCCTTGGTATAGTATGGAATCATGCATACCCAGGTGAGTCCTGCTATGTCCCATTCCCTTAGTTGGATTCCCCCAGCGCAGATCATGAGATAAGTATATAACTACACAGAGCTTATTTAGAAGATAAAGGGAATACCAATATGAAGCCCAGGGATAAAACAGGAAAGAGAAGGTATTACTAAATGAGTGTTAATTGACTCCAGGGGGTGAGGAGAAGTAGGATTGGAGCTTAACTGCAATAGAGCTTAAATCCTGACAAGTCTTGAACAAGTACAGTATAGTGACCTTAGATCTAAGCCTTTGGGAGGTTAGTGAGTATCCATCAAACCATGGGTTGAAGGATACTTCCAGGGAGCACAATTTCTGTGCAACTTCTGTCTTGCCATGTGCTAGACAAAGTGGCCTGCCATGAGAAGAGAAAACCTTTATAGAGGAAGGAAAGCAGGTGTTTCTCATAGAGGAAGGAAAGCAGGTGTTTCTCATGGCCTGCCATGAGAAGAGAAAACCTTTATAGAGGAAGGAAAGCAGGTGTGAAAACCCTATGAGGTGAAATGTTAGAAAAGAAGGTTTTGGGTGAGCAGTGTTCGTCTCTGCTCAACTCTCCTCAGCTTGCTATAGACTCGGGAACTCAAAGCATTTGTTCCACAAATTTGTCAAATGCACGATATCCATATCAACATTTTTAAAAATAAGGAACTAAAACAATTGTCCTTGTTAAGCTAATGCATGAATTTTTTCCACTGAATCCTGGTTAGAAGGCCATACAAACCTCTCTGAAATCACTTGGGAGAGACTTCACTAATCTCAAGAGCAAGCCACTTCCTTTTTGATAGCACTAATTGTTTCAATTTTTTGTCCTTATATTGAACCAAAACTTCTTCAGTACCTTCCATCAGTCATCCTAGCTTTATGCTTTGGAACAATGCAAAATGACTCTTTTCCATTTTCTACATGACTTCCCTTTAGATATTCAAAGGCAGTGATAATGCCCCAACTTGACCTTCGTTTTTATATTCTAAACACTTTCAGCTCTTTCAACAACTGTAATTCAACCTCCTTTAATCATCTATGTGAGTTTGCCAATCTCACTTTTGTCCTGTGGAATTCTCAAGTGAAGCCATGGCCCACTCTGCATATGAGAATATAAGAAGAAGGTGGTAATGAATTGCATGTGTGAGTGAAAATATTGGTAGTGAATGACCAACTTAAAGTATATCCACTTTCATTGACATATTAGAAGAAAATAGAATTGTCACTCTTTCTATCCAACCACCCAATTTATTTTTGTAAACACATTTATTTTTCTGTCTTACTTAATTTTTTCTATCCTTATACTACTTTTTATAGCAATGCAGATCTATATTTTAAAATGTGTCTTTTGTAGGGAGGAGGGAAAAGTTTATGCTTGGGCTTGTCAATTTTCCATATCACAATTACTGATTCACACAATTCAGAATCAGAAGTAATAGTAATAATAATAATAATAATAATAATAATAAGTAGTAGTAGTAGTAGTAGTAATAGTAATAATAACCAATACATTTGTTTTTTTAAGAAGGGAATGAGATTGCTATGGTACTCTAGGGAAAGTAAGTCTTAGCTCAACTGCAAATTTTAGGGGAGCAGCTGGATCTCTTCTGGATAAGTGCAATGGAACAAGCTTTGCTACTTCCTCTAGAGACAGTGAGCCTACTGCTACCTCCACCTTGTCAAAAAGCAGGACTCCAGCTGACTTTGTAAAAAGCTTCTAAAAGAAGTCTTCAGGAAGGGCCTCCTTGGTGATGCAGAAGTTAAATCTCAGTGCTATTACCACTGCAGCCACTGTAGGCAGTGAGGTCTGAGTTTGATCCCAGCCAGGGATCTAACCCACTAATGGTACAGCAGAACTCTCCTACCTTGCCTGATGCTCCCCTCAGCAGTGTATTTCAGTAACCCTCCTGTATTGCTCCCCACTCTGTCTATGGTGAATCCTCTCGCTTCCTCATCTCTGGCCAAACCTCAGCTCTTGTATGCATAAATAAATAGAGAAAAATCTTTTTAAAAATAAAAAGAAAAGAAGTCTTGGGGAGAAGGCAGATTAGTGCCAGTAATGTAACATGATCTCTCAAAACACAGTCAAATAGAACTGACAGATGGTTGCAAACGGTAATCTAGATCTGGAAATAGGATTAGAATTTAAGACTCTTATGTTTAAGTCTGAAAGGACCATAAGGAGATAGCTTGAGATACTGGCGAAGCTGAGCTGAATATGGGAGGTGAGACAGTAAAGATGGCTAGGGAACAAGTGACTCTAATCAGAAACTGCACAGGGACTGTCAATCTACCACTGCTCATCAGAGTGACCAGGGAGTGATATTTCCCTTCCAAGCCTCAGCTTATGTATCTGTGAAATGAAGAAAAAAGTATCACTAGCATGTCAATGCCCAGTGACAGTCCATCAACTGTACAGGAATGACAAGGAATGATGTGTGTACCAGGTCCAGAGGAGAGACCCAGTGAATGTAAACATTTTCCTAGGTGTTAGAGTGCATAGACAAACAGGGCTGAGTTGAATCTTTCTCCATCAGATACGCTGTATTGTGACCCAAGCAATTCCCTTATCATCTCTTGCCTCAGCTACCTCTTCTACAAAATGGAATCAGAAAAAAAAATGTATATATGCACACATACACATACACATGCACAAGCAGCTCATGGAACATAATAAGCCACAAAATAAATAGGAGTTAGCTAGCATTTAAGGATACCTCTCCAGCACTTTACCCTTAGTCCTAAGATACATAGAACTATTTCTCCAAGTATAAAACAGAAAGGTGTTCTAGTTACTGAGAAGCCTGGCTCTTGCTTTCAGCAATTTTCTATTTGTGGTGAGTACATGAAAAATTTTATAAAGTGAACAGATTCTTTGTCCTAGAAGATGACTCTTAGAGAAATAACTCAGTTCTGCCTTTGGACGTTATCATAACTACCTTAGTATGGCGACTTTGAAAATAAAAATGACAGGTTGAAGATGGTTAGAGGAAAATTTAGACAGAACATGGGTCCTTGGATAACAGTGCTGGACTGGTGAATCAAAACCCCGGTACCAGCATCATCCATTTTCTTTCTGCGTGAGATGACAGATGTCCCTGTTGGTTTAAGCGATCAATTTGTCCTTTCTCTGATACTGACAACCCAAAATATCCCATTGAGAGCATTGTTCACACCATGGAGTGACTAAAGTAGTTGATGAGATAATGTACTATGTCTAAAATTTGCATATTTATATCAGGCATGTTAACATGTTCAACATTGTTGAAACATTTGTGACAGTTAATTCTTTTCTTAAAATGAGAGGATAGTTCACTGAATTCTGACTTTATTTTTACAGCCTGTGGCTGTATTAGACACAGGTTGTGGGTGTTGTAGCCATCAGAGTGCAAACTGTAATTCATCTTACAAGGCTTTCCACTAAGGTAAGCATTGCTATGTTTTTATTTTGATAGTGTTAGTCTGCATCTCCCCATACAGATGTGGAGCAGATGTGCTAGAAGCAAGTTGGGCTTGACAACTGTGCTGCCTGTACACTGATGAATGGGGTGAGCTGCCTTCAAGGCTCACAGGAATTTGACAATTCAACCTCCAACAAATATCTTTTCAATAAGAGCCCCTTACTGGTCAATGCATGCCTATGAAGGAATTCATGAGAAATGACCCCCTAAAATCCTTGTTCTACAGTTATATCCCCCAAGGACATGGCGAATGAAAATTGCTTTTAACACTGACGTTGGCATTGTGTGCATATCACTATGTGAAGGGGGTAAAAGACTCACTTAAGTAAAGTGTCAGAATTGTTGGTTGCTTGATTTTGTTCAACTACATGAAAAACTTGAGATCCCTCTCATGAGTTGGGGTTTTGACACTGTTTTTTTTTCTTAATTAAGCCTTCACAAACTCTCTATAAATGTCCATGCAGTACATATTTTTGTCTTTAAAGCCATATTGTCTCTGTCACCTTTGGAGAATTTGAATGTATAACTATAAAATACACTTTCAAAAGTAGTGGACAGACCATATTTCACTTAATAAGTTGTGGTTTTTCAACCCCTGTTCTCAGTCAGTGAAAAGGTAAGTTTAAACACTGTGTTCCAGGTTTGTCATTAACCAGCTGTGACCCATAGCAAAGTCATTTAACCTCTCTGGGCCTCTTTTTTCCTCATTTAGAAAATAAAGGCATTAGAGCAGGTGACCTTTAAATTTCCCTCTACAAATAAAGTATGATGTTCTGTGATTTCAGTGGCAACTTCAAGTTGCTAACTAAAGACTGGGTGAACAAATACAAGAAGGGAGATTTTCTTTTCAAGGAAACAAAGCACTTCTGAGCTCACTATCAAATATCACGTATCAGCAAACAATCCATCCACCTATATGAAAGAATCAAGGATCCTAGGGAAACCAAATTAAAAAAAAAAAAAGATTTCCAGGTTTTGATGAGTTTAAGAGATTTTAAGGAGGTGAACGATAAATGCATATGAAAGAGGAGGATAAGAAAGTCTACTACTTAGTAAGAGGCTCACAAACACTAAAACTATCCCTTTTCTTCACTTAGCATTTGTTAATGATTTACTGATGTAAACTAAACATTTCGAAAGGTATTGAATATGTGTCTCAATACACAGACATGATGACTATGTGTTCATTTTATGTTAGACTCTTTCATAACTTTAAAGGGAATTTCATATTTAAAACAGAAGTTTAATACTTAACAGTAAACTGTGATATGGCTATCAGTGTTTTTATTTGCAAAAGCTGAGAAGGTGAGCATTTAAGGAATTTTCTCAATGCTCCACACCAAGTAGCTGGCAGAGCTTTAACTTTACATCTACTGACTCCCAATAATTCTGTGTTTACTATGTTAGACTCTCCTAAACTAATGGTGAAGACAACTGATCCCCACCATGGAAAAAACCCACCAAGCGACAGTGGAAAGGATCAGAAATTAGAGGCATCAAATTAACAGCCCAGTTCCCTTCTGTCCCCCAATAATGATAGATGCCACATCTTTTTAGTCCTCTTCCAATGTTTTCTATTTTTGCTTTTTTTTTTTTCTTAATTGTGAACAATTGGTCATGGTGCATAAGCAACAAACTGTAAAAACTGAGCATGCAGGTGTAGAGAATAGTAGCGTAATCAAATAAAACTTACAGCAGAGTTAATTTGACACACACCTAATGATATACATAATGCAATTTTGAGGCATGGTAATTAGGTATAAATGGTAAGCTGTTGACATAAATGACTGCAATTAGTATTGCTTCTGCACATGAAAGCTCTGTGTTCAATTTTACATTTTTCACTTTGTTGGTTCTTTGGGATTTATAAATTATCATCATTGTTGACAGATTTTATAACTGGAGAATGCTAGGCTTTGGGAATTTGTGGCCAAAGACTATTTTTATTTACTCAATTTTGTTTGTTTATATCATTTGCTTGTACTATATACCCTGCCAATTTCATGAAGGCTGAGGGGATCATCTGCAATAAACATATACAATGTAATCAGAAAAAAAAATGATAAGCAAAACAGCATTTCAAAAGAATTATGAATGAGAAAAGGAGGCTTAGATCATAAAAGAGGCTAAAAATTGCATTTCTTGGGGCAATGGTTAGATGATAATAACTTTTGTGAATTGAGTGCCTAATACATCAATTTATTTCTAATTATCTTAACAACCTTGCAAAGTAGATATTCTATTTCCCATCTTACAAATGGGTCAGAGAGACAAAGATGTGTTTACTAAGTTCATTCAGCTAGTAAGTGAACAGAGCTGAGATTACACTTCAGCCCACAAGACTTTAAACTCGGCTATGCTGGGTAGGAGAGGGCTTGTGGTGAGACAAAGTTAGGGCTGTGATGGAGTTGGGATTTGGAGAAAATACCTTCGAATCTGACATCTAGAATTGCCAGGCAGACTGAGATGAAAAGAAAATTTGGTTGCCCTGTGTGGTTCATGTAAACACACAATAACAAGAACCACAAAAAGACCATCAAAGATTTGCTAGAGAAGAATGTCACTTAGCAAGTACTTAGCTTTTACTTAATGATTTATCAATGTAGAGTAGACATTTCAAAAAAGGTATTAAATATATGAGTGTCAGTACACAGACATGAGTATGTGTTTATTTTATATTAGACCCTATTCTATCTTAACTTTAAAGCAAATGCCATACTTCAGAAAAAAAAATATATATATATATAATCATGATGTATATGCTTGTTGCATATGGAGGCAAAATCAGAATCAAAATTTTAATAAATGGTCACAATCCCAGGTCAAACAGAATAATGATTTAGTGACCTATGGCCATCTTCCAATTATAATATAAGGAAACCTTAAATAAATATAAATATTTACATTTTGGAAATTTCTTCAGTAGTCAACACTGAGTGACTGGAATTTGTCACCTGGTAAGATGATATTTGAAAAAAATATCCAGCTTAAGAGTTAAGAAAACAAAGTGTACGCAAGGCCTCCCTGGTGGCACAGAGGTTACAGTCTCAGTAATATCAAGCTATCACCAGCCACTGCAGCATGAGTTAAATCCCAGTCCAGGGAGGTGACCCACATGGACTGGAAGACCTCTCCTGTCTCATCTGCTGTTCCCCTCAGCAGTGTATTTCAGTCAATCTGCCTGTTCTGCTCCCCACTCTGTCTCTGGTGAATTCTCTAAACCCCTGTATCACTGGCCTAGACCCGAGTTCTTGTAACATAAATAACTAAAATGAATCTTGAAAAAAAACAAAGAAAACAAAGCATTCAAATAAAAGACACTAGATTACAACAAGCAGAGGGTCACTCAGCATGCGTAGCCCCTGTGACAGTGGTTTCCATCTCTGGCTTCATGTGCCATGGACCTGAGTGGACTTGGGCAGGAACTACTCCCCTCACTACCTCCTTCTACTCTGTAAAAACCTCACAAGGTAAAAAATAAAACAATACCATGCACTTAACCATCATGATGCTGAGCTTCATGCAAAATAAATGTTCAATGAACGCTGCATGTTTTTTTCTAATTATTTAATGAAGATGAGAAGTATAGGAGTGAAGACATAAAAAGGTGTCATTAGAGAATTTAATTTAGTTGCTCTTGATCTCTCTCCTTGTAAAGACATATTTGAACACCAATAAATAATATGTTTATAACCACTTAATTGGCAACTAGTCTATATTTTATACTTAAGTTGTGGCACTAATAAGTATGGTGATAACATTCAATCTTTTATTCTTTGAAATACAATTATGTGGTAGCTAATGTTTTATCTACGTTTTAGAGACTGTAAATCAAGACTCTTGGAAATTAAGTAACTCAGCAGTTGCTACCCAGATAAACAAGGCATGCTGGTGGGTTTCATACTGCAAAGCCTTTGGGTTGTTGTTCACCTTGTTCACTCCAGGCAGATAAAACCCTCATCATTGATGTGATCATCATTAATATTAATGATTTGCTGTTAAAATAGAAGACACATGCATGCATGCTTTTAATATCACACAATACTTCATGAATAGTAAATAAGAGTGGAAAGGAGAAATAACAACAAGGGTAATATAATGATTTTTAAAACCAGGATTTCAGCTAAAATCGAGAAAAGAGAAATATGTACATTGTTCTCATTTTGAAAGATAAGCTAAGGAACACTTAGATACTGTGTGATTTCATTTTAACTACAAAAAACATGTAATAATGGCAGATATATCATAAAATATATTTTGAGGCACATTCTCACATTGCTAGATACCACTCATGAAACCTGAGCACATTGAAACCAACATTGTTTTCAAGTAAATATTATCCTTGAAATTCAGTTGAAAATAAAAGGGAATGACTCAAGTTCCCAGTGACAGTATACATCCAAAACACTCAAGTGGCACATTCTTGAACAACTTCAATGGCCATTATATTTAGAATTGTGAAATTTTAAATTTGCTGCTGGACCATAGAACTTATTAGTCTCATTCATCTGCCCATTTCAGGAGTGGAGAAATAGAAGTCTAGATTGGCAATGAGATGAACTAAGGGCAAAACCAGATCAGAGTGAACATATATAAGTTTGCCTTACAGCCTCCCATAAGCCTTCCAGCTTGCCAAAGGAAGGGAATGTGCTGCTTCTAGGCCTAGGAAACATGACTCTGCAAGTAGTTAATTTGTTTATATCAAGTCATTATCACAGGATCCCCTTAGAAACAAACTATTGCAGGGCCTCTCCAGTGGCCTGGAAGTTAAGTCTCAGCACTATCACTGGGAAGGCTCAGCAGCCTGAATCCAGTCTCCAGACAGGGAGTTAATACATATGGTGTGGAACTCTCTTTTCTCACCCCTTAGTAGCATATTTGGGTAGATCCAAATATTCTGCTCCCTGCTCTTTCTCTGGTGAATCCTCTTACCCACATACCTCTGGCCTGCACTCCATTTCTTCTATGCAAAAATAAATGCAATCTTTAAAAAAGAAAGATGGAAGAACCCATTTTACCCACCTACTCACAGAGACTTTCTGTTTACTACAGATGTCAAAAGGGATGAGTTTGCTTGGACAAGCAGGCATGGAGGTCTGAATCTGATCTCCATAAAGAAACATTAGGGCAGAAATACTGATTATCATGAGTCCTTTTCCACATGAAATTAAATAAGAAAACCATCCACCTTTATCCCTTAAATGTCAATTAAAAAAAATGGCTTTCCAACTGGAATCAACCCAAATACCCTAAAGTAGATGACTGGATTAAAAAGATGTGATACCTATACAGAATTGAATATTACACAGCAACCAAAAAAATAAGCACATGCCTTTTGCAGCAACATGGATGGATCATGCTTAGTGAAATTAGCCAGAAAGAAAAGGAAAAATACAAGATGGTTTCACAGATAGCAGGAGTATAAAGGACCAGAAGGAAAAATAATAATAATGAACAACTATATACCAAAGACATTCTGTAGCAGTGGAATGGGGAATGAGATTAAAAATGGCGGAGGAGGAGTGCACTGGACTATGGTGATGGCACATGGGTGATTCAGTAATGGGAAGCCCATGGGGATTACAACTCAGATGGAAAAAGGCACAAAATGATGTAAAAATAAACTATTACATTATTTTTTTTAAAAAAATGGCTTTCCTTGATGCTCCCATTTCGAAAGCAACATGGTTTCCTCTGGTCAAGTTCATGACAGAAAAGCTTCCACTGCCTGCAACAGTCGCCAAGGTCACATGCCTCTGCCACTGTCACCTTGCTATCTCCTCTCCACTTTTATCTCATTTTAATTTAAGGAAAGGATGAGAATTCATATTTTCTCTTCTTTCATGAAAAATAAGTCTCCTTTTTTAGCTTCAAGTTTTTGTCTCTGCAAGCATATTTTAGAGAATTAAAGCCTTTCCTAACAACATTCACAACTTAATCACTTTTCTTCTCTGTCCAAGGTCCACGACTCTGTTTTCACTTATCTACTTACCTGGAATCTGATCAAACATTCCTTTTCTTATATCTGTGTTTACCCAATATTTGTTTTCAGTGAATTTCAAAACATGACTGTTCTTGTATTTTGGCTTTGGAAACATTACAATACATGCCAACTTTTAGAGAATGTACCTGCGACTTTGAAGTCACTCAACCATTCATGCAAAGAAATTTATTCAGTTCAGATTTATTCAGACACCTTTCAAAGCATTTAGACACAGCTGTGAACACAGCAGCACCCTTGTCTTCACAGAATGTGTATTTCAGTGAGGGATTCAGGCATTAAACAAATACAAATATAATAGTGTAATTTATAGAAAAACAAATTCAGTTAGTTCATCAACTCTATTTTAGATTATTTTTAATCATAATTTTTGGGGAAGTGATATTTGAGAAAATTCCTGGGTAAAGTGAAGGTGTTATATTTGGAAGAAGAAAATCATCAGCAGAAGGGACAATGTAGGAGACAAACAACTTTAGTTTATTGGAGAAATTTCAAGAACACCAACATTGGAAGGACAAAAAGATAGGGAGAGCTAGATGAGGGGTAGGCAAGGACAGATATACAGAGCCAAATTAATCACATGAAAAAATTTGGATTTTATTCTATGTATAGTGAGCTGTTATCAAAGGATCCTCATGCAAATAACCCACTGTGAATATTTTTAAACTCACATAGGTGGCTCCATGGAATAAAGATACTAACCAAGAATGAGAAAGAGACAGGTTTTGTCCTAAACTACTTGGTAGATGAGCAGAATAGCAAATACTTGCTTTAGGTAGAACTTAATTTGAACCTTGAACTGTAGTCTTGTCTTAGTAACAGATTTGCACAAGCTCTGTGACCTCAGTGTAGATTTTGTTCTCTACCCTGCTGAGGTGATAGGTGCTACCATGAGATATTAGAAACATACATCTAACAAAGCAACTGGTACAACTAATGTCAAAGGGATATTCTTTGAGTCTGCAAACCAGTATTTCAATCTCAACTAGTCATTTTCTAGATGACTTTGTACATTAGTTAAGCTCCCTTCCTCTCGATGAAAATGTGAATAATCATATCCAGCTTATACAGTTGTTTTGAGGATCAAAACCCTATGAGAAAACAACTTAGTTAAGTGGATGCAACTTAGTAACTAGACTAGTTCCTTGATCCCTGATCTCTCTTAACCACAAATGCTGCCATTAACTGGAAATGTTGATATATTTATGAAG
Source organism: Condylura cristata (assembly GCF_000260355.1). NCBI lineage: Eukaryota > Metazoa > Chordata > Mammalia > Eulipotyphla > Talpidae > Condylura > Condylura cristata. The sequence continues at coordinate 84,364,936 of NW_004567103.1, forward strand.
ATCAGATGTAAGGTACAGGTGTAGTTTTCAACAGAATGTCTGACATATAGCTTGTGTTAAAAAAAAATGTGAGGTGATATATAATAAGTATCATCAGCAACACCTTTCTCTCACCTTGCCTGCCTTGTGAGCTTGAAACAAATTTTCATGTTACAGATCTCGTTTTGAATGGCTTTAGAAGCCCAGTCTAGTGAATGTCTGCCATCCCTTTTCTTTGCTTTTGCATCTCTAAAATCTTGAGGGTTGGCATATTAGAATACTTATATCAACAAAACCAGTGATTAGGAAACTGGTCAGACTCAGAAATGATCTCAGTCTGCCCTTGCTGCTAGCTACCTGCTCTTAAAGGATTCTCTCTTCCCTCATCACTGCACTCATTAGTATCTACCATCAGTCCATTCTACAGTCATTTAAGGGTACTTTCTATTTTAAGTCACTAGAAACTAAAGAACATTCCCCTCAAATATTAAAAAGAAAAATCCATGTTATTTACCCTGGAAATACACACAGTTCAAAGCAGAAGACCAAAATGATAGTCACTGCACATGTTCTGTGCAAACACATTTTCTATTATTATTTTCCCATATTTTAAATCAGCATTTTTATAGTAAAAGCCCCAGATTATTGACTTTTCTCGGCAAAATAAAAATATGAACATTTTACCACAATTATGAGGAGCAGTATAGCAGCTGGCTCTCTCCATGAGGCATGTACCCTTCATTTGAACACAACCGCCAAAACTCCCTGTTGTTTTCACACCCAGCCCACTCATTCATCCATATTACCTAAAGGGTACGCAGAGGATAATGAGTGTGAAGCCTTGGTTGACTACAAAAAATAATATGGTCTAGACATGGGGGTGGTCCAAACATAGAGATCATAGAATTGATTTTTCTAGTTGAAACATGAATGCTAATAATCCAAACAAACATCTCCAAACAGCCAATTGTTTGGGCTGTGTTTTGCCTGCTTTGCTTCATCATCTATGGTTCCTATGGCTTAACATCTGTGAGTTTGTAAACAGGACATGGATTGAATTACACGGACTGTTGTTTTGTTTATAACTGATGTGCCATAATCCTGATTAAAGAATCATGTGGGAGATTTTACAAAAATAATCATATGCAGTTCTCATTAGAGCCAGTAAGAAACCTAAATCATGTTTAATAACCTAAAGCATAGAGCTAGTTGCACTTATTTATCTCAGCTTTTAAATACAGGGAGCCCTGGATGAGGAATTGGACATTAGCACCTTGCAGTCTTAGTCAGGTCTCCAATAGGTAGAGTAACTTAGACCATTTGATACTAAAGCTTATCTCTTTGGCATGTGATTTAGCTAATTATTGCTAGTTTTTCCTTTAACGTGGCTTTCTTATTGACTCTTTTTCTTATTCTAAATGGTGATGGCAGTTCTACTGATGCACCAAAAACTCAAGCTAATTTACAAAAGCCATCAAAAGAAAGTACGTGACCATGTCCAACCCTTTGAGTTCCTTTCCAAGCAGTGCTGGCTACCACTGGGAATGAGTGGCACAGCTGTGATTATACTTAGAATATTTACATTATCAAAGACTAGGATATTTACATCATCATCACTGGGAGAGATGAGGTATCTGTAGACTCCAAGAAGTTCCCAGAATAGGGGCCTCCCTGGTGACACAATGGATTAAAGCACAGCACATGAAAGTTTCCACAGCCACTGCAGCATGAGTTCGATGACTAGCCAGGGAGGTGACCTACATGGCACAGCAGACCTCTCCTGATCCATCTGCTGCTATTCTCAGCAGTGTATTTAAGAAGATCTGCCTACTCTGCTCCCCACACTGTCTCAGGCAAAGTCTCTCACCCCCGCACCTCTGGCCTGTACCTCAGTTCTTGTGTGTATAAATAAATAAATATTTTAAAATAGAAGTTCCCAGAATAAAGACTCCATCCCTTCCCTTTGCTTTTTGACACCATTACTCAATTTCCTCTCCATACCTCCTCCCAAGATGGAAAGGACAGGTTCTGTTTATTTTTACATCATTTTGTGCATTTTTTCCACCTCAGTTGTAATCCCCTTGGGCTTCCCATCACCAAATCACCATGTGCCATCACCATAGTCCAGTGCATTTCCCTCCCCCCACTATTTTTGATCCCATTCCCCACTCCACCTCCATAAAATGTCTCTAGTCTATAGCTATTAATTATTATTATATTATTATTTTCTCATCTGGTCCATTATACTCCTGTTATGAATGAAACCATCCGGTATTTTTCCTTTCTTTCTGGATTATTTCACTAAGCATGATCTTCTCCAGCTCTATCCATGTTGCTACAAAAGACATATGTTTCTTTTTTTTTTTTGGTTGCTGAGTAATATTCCATTGTGTATATGTATCACATCTTTTTAATCCAGTCAATTACATAATGCTGTGCTTTTACTCATTGTTCCACCAGGGAAGGTCCCAGAATGCTACTACTGATGAA
>NW_004567103.1:84367504-84428215 GCF_000260355.1 Condylura cristata
TTTTTTTTTTTTTTTTTTGGTTTCTCAGTAATATTCCATTGTGTATATGCACCACATCTTTTTAATCCAGTTATCCACTTTGGGGCATTTGGGCTGTTTCCATGTCTTTCCATTTGTGAATAAAGCAGCAATAAACGTGGGGTGCAGGCATCTTTTTGAATCAGTGTTTTTGTGTCTTTTGGGTAGATACCTAGGAGTGGGATTGCTGGGTCATAGGGAAACTCCATGTTTAGCAAATTGAAAAACCTCCAAACAGCTTTCCATAGTGGTTGTACTAGTTTTCATTCCCACCACCAGTGCAGGAGAGTTCCTTTTTCTCCACATCCTTGACAACATTTATTGTTGCTAGTTGTTTTAAGATGTGCCATTCTCACTGGGGTGAGGTGGTATCTCATGGTGTTTTTCATTGCATCTCCTTTATTACAAATGATGTTGAACAATTTTCATATGATTGTTGGCCATCTGCATTTCCTCTTTGGAGAAGTGTCTTTTTAGCTCTTCTGCCCATTTTTTGATGGGCTTGTTTACTTCATTTTTGTTGAGTTTCATCAGTTCTTTGTATATCTTTGTGATCAATCCTTTATTACTCATTTTGTGTGAGAATGTTTTTTCCCAATCAGTGGGATGTCTGTCTGTTTTTTTTGTAACGTCTCTTTTGCTGTACAGAAGCTCTTTAACTTGATGTAGTCCCATCTATTTATCTTTGACTTCACTATTGTTGCATTGGGTGCTCTAGCTAAAGATGTTGCTGAAGTGTATGTCATGCAGTGTTTGGCCCATCTTTGCTTCCAGGTATTTTATGGTTTCCTTTCTATGTCTAGGTATTTAATTCACTTTGCGTTGATTTTTGTGTATGGTATGAGGTCATGATCTAGTTTCATTTTTTTTTTTTTTCATGTAGCTTCCCAGTTTTCCCAGTACCATTTGCTGAACAAATTTTTTTTTTTTTGTTCTGTTGTATCTTCTTTGCTCCTTTGTCAAAGATGAGCTGTCCATAAACCTGTGGATATATATCTGGGGATTCTCTTCAATTCCACTGGCCTTTATGTCTATTCTTGTTCTAGTACCATGCAGTTTTGCAGGATTTTTTAGGGTGGATTCTTCTTAGTTGGCAGTGCTTCTGACCACAATAAGCTTGGTGTCTCTGCTTGGTGACTCTTTTTTATTGGGTAGACATTCAGATTAGCATTGAGAAAGAACAAGGAGTTAATCTGCCCTGATGTAATCGTACAGAAAGGGTCAGATAGGAAATACACGTTTCATTTTAAGGTATCTGAGGGAGGGATATTATGTGAGGGAGTTAACTTGATCCAAATGGAGGCAAGAGCAAGAAAAAAAGTCGCGACTGGAATTGTTCAGCTTCCTCTTTATTGTGGGAATGTTGGCACAGATCAACCAGCTGCCTCAAAGCCTCTATATAAAAAGAGGGAGTATAAATAAATTAAAATAGCTGGCTATTTTTATTACCATTTTAGTTGTGCTTATTCGTCATCAAAATCCAAACAGAGCATTTTTATATTAATAAAGACTGACTTAGGGATTCAAACTCTCTACTGCTATCAAGCGGATGCAAACATAAAGAGATGACTCTACAGTACCTTCTCCAGCACCTAAATAGCACACCTGACAACCACCATACATCTCAGAGGGCTTCCAGAGGGGACTCCTCTTCCTCTAATCATTATGCCCACGTTGGAATCAATACATGAGCTAGTTCTGTACTCAGCACTGTCTCCACTTGCTTGTCCTCAGTTCTCTCTACTGCTTGACTTGTATTCATGTCTTTTTCCCAGAAGACTATAAGCCTCCTGAGGGCATAGGCATACTGGTGTCCAAATGAGAGGACAGCATGAGGAGCACGAGGAATGGCAGGGGCTGCTCTAATTTCAGTGTCTCAGCTGGTGGTTGGTACTCCTTTCCACAGCAGGGAAGTCAGCAATAAAGCCTTGGTGAGACACTGAGCAGCTCCCACTCCCAGAAAGGATAAATGAGTGCTTCCAAAAGGAATATTCCAATTCAGTCATGTGCAAAAACTTACCGTGAGAATGATGGACAAACACAAAGAAAAGGTCTCGTTCTTGACAGGAAACTTCAACAGGGGCAACTTTTCAGGATAGGCTCTTGAGTTATGAATAGAAACTGCAAAGACTTGACAGTTGTGAATTTTCAAGGAACATTGAACAAAATGTAGTGATTTATTTTTAGAAAAATAATAACCGGCAATGCAGTAGTACATTTTCACCAAACCCATGAGAAAACTCCACCTGTGAGATCCAAGAACCCTGGTTTATTAGAATTACAGTCCTTCAACTATGGAAATATAATGCCCACTTACTAATTTCTGCCTTGCTTTTCAGGGTGCATAACAAAAAAAGTCGTGTGTTTGGAATTCTTACTCCTGCTTAGGCTTGCCATGCTCTGCAGTTAATATGAAGGGCAGTGTGTGGCAACCACAGAGTTTCATCTCCGGTGTCAGGGTACTGGTTTGAGCCCAGTTGAGCAGAAGTCCCACACTTTTCACATCATTTAGATGGGTTTCTTGCTCTTACCTTCAAGTGGAGAAAGATAATGGTGGAAAAGCCTTGACTGCAGCAGCACCAGTATAAAGTATAGCTAAAGCCAAGGCCATATTCACCCTAAGTAGCATTTAAGGAAGCCCATTATGTATTCATATTTTGGAGGGAGAAGAGGCAAGAATAGTTATAAAAAGCAAGAAGGCAAAATAGGGCAGGACCCTTAATAAGTGATATTGGTTCTAAAGACTTGAAAAAAGACTTGAACAGAGAATAATGGAAGGCAGGAAGCATATGGAGCTAGTTCTAAGAAATTCTTTCTAAGGTTATATGTCTGATAGTTTTTTTTTTTTTTTTTCCTAAAAGGGCATTGGGTTGACTTCTGTTTAAGTCACTGACATAACCTTTACTTTTCTCTCCGAGAGTTACCTTGGGAGAAGCCCAATATGGATTTGACTTGTTCATTTGGCATGATTTAGTACCTGAGTTAGCTTTTCAGAAATCTTGCCAATATTAGCATTGTGTGCAGACGCTTCTCAAATGAATGGTGCCCTGGGACACAGCAGAGATAGTGCTATTAAATCACATGCCAGTGTCCTCTGCCACTCTGTGAAAGGCAGGCAATGGTGCAGCGGCTTCTGGTTGCTCCCCTCTTAGTCAATGTGAGGATTTTCAAGGAGTGTTTAGGGTAAAAGTTCATGGTGGTGAGATGACGTTGGATGAGAACAGTAGAGGCAGAGTCAGGTGTCAGCTGTGGGTCATGATCAACTGCCTGCCCTTCCTTTCCTACTGCATGGCAAAGGTTGACTGTAGGTCAAAATAGAGAAAAGACTGCTAAAAAGATTGCTGAAGGGGCCCTCCCAGGTTGGGCGAAGTGTTAGGATACAGCACTGCAAGCTGGCTACAGCCACTTCAGTGTGAGTTCGATCTCGGGTCCAGGAGTTGACCTACATGTTACAGCAGACCTCTCCAGCTGGTCTTGCTTGCTGTTCCCCTCAGCAGTGTACTTCATTAATCTGCCTGTTCTGATCCCCACTCTCCGGTGAATCCTCTCATAGCCTCTGAACCTCTGGCCTATACCCCAGTTCTGTATGCATAAAAAAGAAATCTAAAAAAAAAAAAAAAGTTGTAGAAGTTGGAAACAAAAAATGAAGTGCCCAAAGAGATAGATGATAAGGGAAGAATGTATAGGACAAAATAGACTCATAAACCCCCGATCTGCTGATTCCTGCTAAACCATCTTGCGTCAATTACCAAGACTTTATTGAACATTAGTCTCATTGCACTTAAATAGGAAACATCAGGCTCTGTGACCAGGTCTAACCCATCAGCCATTTGAGAAGCCTCTTACCTCCTAAATGCGCCTCCTCTATCTAACCTATCCCGTTGCTGGACATTTCCTTTTCTAAGTTGCTGAGAACAATAGAAACAACCTTATATGATTGTCACTCAAATGGAAAGAAGGTTACTGCTTTTTCAAAACAGGGTAGAATTACAGCAGGAATAAAACATTTGGCTCCCATCGAGTAATTTCAGATGTCTGATTGTCTCCTCTGCCCTCCACAAATGTTCTCCTTTCCTGCCCACTGGCCCGAAGCTACCCCTTCTCTGAGCGAGGTCAGATAAAGGTGCTAAAGTTTAATTGCTGTTATGCGTGGACACACAACTCATGGTGTAAGCTGTTGCTGAAGCCACTGTTATAGGTGGCACCTGTAGGGGTGCTGGTGAAGATGCATTACCCCAGTGAAATGCGATTCAGGATTCAGTTTTTTGGAATTCTTTCAGGATTTCAGCATTTTCAGATGCTTTTATTTATTTATTTATTTATTTATTTATTTATTTATGCATACGGAACTGGGATACAGACTTGAGGTGCTGGGGCCGTAAGAGGATTCACCCGAGACAGAGTGGGGAGCAGAACAGGCAGACTGATAAAGTCCACCACTGAGGGGAGCAGCGGGCAAACAGAAGTCTGCTGCACCTCCCTGGCTGGGGATTGAACTTGTGCCGAAGAGGCTGTGTCTGGCTTCTCAGTGCTGTGCTTTAACTTGTTGCACCACCAGAGAGGGCCAGCATTTTCAGATCTTTAGCAATTCCAGGGTCAACGATTTCTGCCCTTACCATGCCAATGTCCCAGAAGATTGTTGTGTGCCTTTAAAGGGTGTGGAGAGGCTTCCACCAGCCAACCTCAGAGAAGAAAACACAGCTGCCTCACTGAGCTGCGTAAGCGTGGCCACTTGTTAGCACCTTCAGCTGCTGTAGCTGTTGTTTGCTGCTACAAGAGCCAAAGTCCCTTTGCTATCCTGGGCCATCTCGGTAACTCTGGTAAGCATCTCCTGTTGTGTCTTCTGTCTCTGTGAGTTGGATCCTGACCTATATTCTGGCTACCGTGTGCTCCAGGCCCCCTGTTGTGGAAAGAAGCCATCTTAGGTGACTTTGTTTAGATGACTTTAAAATACTGGACACTTTTTCAAGTGAGGTAAGCAGCCATTTGTGGCCTCAATAGCTCTTTATTTTCCCTGGATTGTTATATAAATCTTATTATTGTTCTCTGGACCTCAGAAACCTTGCAATTATGCACATGGGTAAAAAATTTAGAGTGACTGGTAAACTATTTCAACAGTATCCTTGGCCAGTTTTAGTTCCTCTTGCCGCCCTCTGTCAGTGGCACCCTCATTTTCTAGCTGTAAATGTCCCTGCATAGTTTTTGTTCACTAAGGGACCAACATGACAAGGTTACCATAAACTCTCAACTCAGGCTTGTGACATGTTCTCACTAATCTGGACATTCAGTAGAATAAAGGTCAAGTTCTTCTGGAGCATTTGGTAAATGCTTAAACAGGGCTCTCCAAGGAAAACAGATCAGAAATACTTTAAATCAGGAAAACTTGGTTGTGGCTCATGTTATTTATCAAAAAGGAACAACACATGATCTGGTACTACTTCTGCATGACAGCCAGCCTCTGTCGGCCAACAGCTGTCCTCATCCGTCCTTAGATGTTGGAAGACTAGCCACAGCATCTACCACTAATTAACACCAGGTGCTTAATGATTGGATGATTAAGGAATATCAGCCCTACCTTTTTAAAATAAGATTTTGACTGAACATAGTTAACATTTTACTGAAACTCTAAAATGTTTCTACTTTCTAACTGTTCATATTAAAAATTGATCTTGAAAGATACATTTTCCCTTTCACGATGGAAATGAAAATGGTGGGAATTTTTGAAAGTAGTGATACATAGACACACATTAAGATGAGCGATATTGTATTTTAGTAACATATGCATGCTTTCTGATTATAATAGTAAGGCATGCTCAATATGGAAAGTTTATAAAGTCCAAAAAGTTATAAAATATGAAACATCTATAATTGAGTTGTTGCATAATGATTTTCAATACCTTCATATTTAAAGATATTAAAAGAAACAAAACCTTTGTTTTGTGGGTTTGAAATGCTCATTCTGTGTCTTTCTAGGTCTCTTTTCTCTCCCTAGATGTAGATATGCATATAAACATATATCTCACTATATGCATATTAATTAACATTAGCATATGCATGCATACTTAATATTTATCACATGAATGTACACATCATACTTGTACACCTGTGTAAATAGAAATTTACATAGTTAAATTTATATGTTGATTTTTATACTATACTGATACTCCACATCTCACTAAATGCCCTTCAAAATATTTTTTGTTTTTCATTTCAAATAATGAACACTCACATGCTCAACTGACATACCTAGAGGCTGAAAATACAATATCCATAGCTGTTTGCTAGTCCCACCAGTTCCTTTTCAGAATCTCTCTTCTCTCTAACCTCTTTCCTACCCCTACTTCCTCACCTGCATGTGCTCTTCCACATTTTATTTTTCTGATGCTATCTATGGTCACTGATTGAGCAATAAGACTCCAGGTTTCAGACCCTTCCTGGTAGTGCAGTGTATTAAAGTGCAGCACTACGAAGTGACTTCAACATGAGTTCAGTCCCCACCAGGGAGGTGACCATGTAGCAGACCTCTCTTGTCTCGCCTGCAGCTACCTTTAGCAGTGTGCTTCATCCATCTGCCTATTCTGCTCCCACACCATCTCTGATGAGTTTTTTCACCTGCCCTGCATCTCTGGCCTGTACCACAGTTATGTATGCATAAGTAAATCTTAAAAAAAGAAAAGAAAAATCCAGCTTTCACCTCTTATTTTGGGGAGACAGGGATTAACTTGTGTGGATAAATTAAGGGAAATAAATACAACTTACTACATTTAATGCTGTAAAGACTCTCCAAGCAGAAGGTGCAGAGTGCTGGACCCTCCTGGTGTAAATTGGAGCACTATGAAGCTATCTGCAGCCACTGCAGCATGAGCTTAATCCCTGGTCAGGGAGCTGACCCACCTGCTCCCCACTCTGTCTCTGGTGAATCCTCTCACACCCTGAACCTCTGACCTGTACCCCAGTACCTATATGCATAAGTAAATACATTTTAAAAAAGGAAATGCCAAACACCGAAGAGGGTTGTTCTTTCCATTTTTATGGCCTCTATATCAGGCAACATTCCTATTTCAGGAGACAGAGGGCTATCTATTTACTCAGGGGTTCTTTCTCAGAAACTGATGAGAAAATATGGGTTCTGGAATAAGATCACTCTAGATTCAAACCTGCCTCTTCCACATGAACATTGTAAGGAGAGGAAATTTTCCTCTATGTCCCTGGTTCTTCACCAGCTAGTCTAACAAACAAATTAATATTAGGAAGGTTAGCAGGAGAAAAAGAACACATATGATTACATATACAAGTGTTTCATGATTGCAGTCTAAGAATAAATGGACATACAAAAAACAGGTATCCTGGAGCTAAGAAATGGGTTATAAGTGTGGAGCCTGCAAATGAGAACAGGCTGAGAAGAGGATGACTCCTGTTATAAAACCATAAAGAGGCTACTTTATTTTTTATGATTCTGAGACATTGGTATTAATGTATTCATGTATTATTTTCATTTATATATTTTTAATATTTTATAATAGTGTATTTTTACACCATTTTGTGCATTTTCCATCACATTTGCAACCCCCTTGGGCTTTCCATCACCAAATCACCCATGGGCCATCACCATAGTCCAGTGCATTTTCCTCCCCCCACTGCTTTTGATCCTATTCCCTGCTCCACCCCCACAAAATATCTCTGGTATATAGCTATTTATCATTATCATTATTTTCTTGCCTGTTCTGTTATATTCCTGCTATGAGAGAAACCATCCAGCATTTTTCCTTTTCTTTCTGGCTTATTTCACTAAGCATGATCTTTTCCAGCTCTACCCATGTTACTGAAAAGACTTTATTTATGTATTTATTGTTGCTGAGTAATATTCCATTCTGCATATGTACCAACTCTTTTTAATCCAGTGATCTACTTTTGAGCATTTGAGCTGCTTCCATGTTTTTCCAATTGTAAATAAAGCAGCAATAAACATGGGGGTGAAGGTATCTTTTTTAATCAGTGTTTTTATGTCTTTTGGATATATACCTAAGAGTGGGATTTCTGGGTTGTAGGGAAGAAGAGGCTCCTTTTATGACTATATATATATATATATATATATAGGTAGATAGATAGATAGATAGATAGATAGATAGATAGATAGATAGATAGATAGATATCTTCCAGTAAACGTAAACCTGGGTTATCTGTCTTCCTCTAGGTAAGTCAGTGGTGACAAGTTTTCCTTGAGAGCCAAGAGATTTCAATTGACCTTAAATCTCAAAATCCACATGCTGAGCTGACATATTTTAGAAATGCCTGTTCTGAGCATCTTGGGGGGACCTAGCTGAACATTTTAGGGAGACCTATTCAACATCTTGCATTTACTCATTTCCCTTTTATTAAAAAAAATGACAAAATCCCATATTTATTGTGTTGTTGAAAAGGAATAGATAGGTCAGTACAGGAAGAATACCTAGCATGTGAGAGATGTGCATATAGTGTTTAATCTGTACACATGTGCACACACACACACACACACACACATATACAACTGAGGGAACAAGGAGGCCTGGGGTTGCATAGTATAATGTCTCTCCAATGTTTAAGCTAAAAACATTGATTTTTACATCAACAGCATTTTTTTTAATAGTTTACTTTGCCCCTTTTGTTCTTTCTCAGAATCTGTTCCTGGGTTACTGTGTATTTTTAGCAACTGCTCTTCTTTTATTATTGTTTTCCTTTCAATAGAAACTATTGTCTGTGCAAAACTAAGAATTTATCAATGCAAGCATGTTAGACTATATGGTAAATTATTTTACTATTTTTAGAGTCTTTTTTGTTTGCTCTTAAATATGATTGCTGTTTTCCACTAGAGTGTTACTAGTTCTTGATATATAATATCACTCAGTTGCTGAGAGTAGAAACTTGGTTAACACTCTAGTTGTAATCTGATGAACCTTAAAAAAAAAAAATGGGAATGAGGGCTCTTCCTGGTGGCACAAGGAGTTAAAGTACAGCACTATGAAGCTGTCCACAGCCACAGCAGCACAAGTTCAATCCCCAGCCAGGGAGCTGACCCACCTGGCACAATGGTCCTGTCCTGTCTTGCCAGCTGCCGCTCCCTCAGTAGTATATTTCAGTCAATCTGCTTATTCTGCTCCCCACTCTGTCTCTGGTGAGTCATCTCACCCCCACACCTCTGACCTATACCTCCATTCTTGTATTCATAAATAAATAAATCTCAAAAAAGTGGGGGATTAATTGGTGTTTCCCACATTATGAGATATAGCATGGCTATTCAAAATTCCATTTAATATTACGGCTTTAGTATGCCTTGTGTGCTACTATTTAGCTGTTGTTCCACTACGATCACAAAGACCCCTTTGGTCTCAGTCCTTCATAAGCAGTACTCACTCTGCATCTTGTATCTGAAATGTTTTTGTTTTAGTAATGGTGGTAGTTTCTTTTGATTGTTGTTTTTGTTTGCTTTCACCCTGAGATTAAGCAACATTTCCTGGTTTTTAATAAATGATAAAGGTTATATGATTTAAATAGTGCTAGATATTTATTTCCCCACCACCATCAATTATTTACTCTTATCCTCCTACCCTTTCCTCTTAACTTCAGATCCCTCAGATTGTTCACTGATGTCCATAGGTTTTTGAAAGTGTTTTGTGTTTGAGCTATCTTCTATGCAAATATCAAATATTTGTTTTAATCACCCTAACAAACTTTGCTACACATAAACCTGTCATGTTTGTTGAAAACGGCTGCATTTCATCCTTTCTCATGGCTGTATAATACTCTACAGTACATATAGCCACATCTTCTTGATCCAATCTGCCATTGGACATTTAGGAAACTCCTATACCCTGTGTTTTGCAATAATGTTGCTTTGTGGAACATATAGGTTTTTTTAATTGATGGTCTCATATTCTATGGAGATACATCCAACAGTATGATTTATGTGTTATATGGTATTTCCATTTTTATTCTTTTTAAATAAATTCAGATCGCTTTCCACAGTGTCCACACCAGTTTGCTCTATCACCAACTGTAAAATAGGGTTTCTTTTTGCATCCTATTAATTAGTTGTTGTTAAATTTGTCATCGCCATGGGCACAAGATTGGGTCTTACTGCAGTTTTAACTTACATCTGTCTTTTTAGAAGTAGTGCATATATTATCATATGTATTTTGGCTTGCTGGATATCTTACTTGATATTGTCTGTTCTTAACTGTTGTTGAATTAATTAGGTTGTTAACATCTTATTTTTGAATTATGTGAATTTTCTAATTATCTTAGATATTAATCACTTATCAGTTATATATTAAATACATATTTTCTCCTATCCAAAGGATATCTTTTTCACTGTCTTGCATTTTCTTTTCTATTTTAACTTGATGTTATTCCAATTATTTTTGTTTTTAATTCCATTTCCATAGGGGTCTTCATTGATCCATTTATCTATTTTTGTGCCAGTATTGTCATACTTTAAATACTGTTTGTTTATAGTAAAGTTTGCAGACATGTAATGTGATAGCTCTATTTTGTACTTTTTTCTTCAGGGTTGCTTTTGGAAATTTGAGGCCTTTTGTGGTTCATACAAGTTTTAATACAGTTTCTTCATTTTCTTCAAAAAATAGAAGTTTGAACATTGTGGAACATATAGGTTTTGTATTGATGGTCTCATATTCTATGGAAATATGTCCAACAGTGTGATTTCTGTGTTATGTAATATTTCCTTTATTTTTTAAATAAACTCAGATTGCTTTCCATATGTCCACACCAATTTGCTTTACCACCAATGGTAAAACTGGGTTTCATTTTTTTGCATCCTATTCATTAGTTGTTGTTAAATCTGTCATTGCCATGGGCACAGGATGGGGTGTTACTGAAGTTTTATCTGTGATGAATAAATTCTCGTATGTATTTTAAAATGATATTTTCATGGGGGTTCTGTTAAATTTATGGATCACTGTAGGCAGGATAGTCTTTTTGGGTATCTTGATTATCTCCAGCCATGACCATAGAATATCATTTAACTCTTTATAGTATTATCAAAGTCCCTTAGTAGCAGCTTGTATATTTGATTGTATAGGTTTTTGTGTCCTTCAGTAGATCCTAAGGCATTTTTTTCCAAGTACTTATAAATGGAGTTATTTTTTAAAATCTCGTTTGCTTCCTTTTGTTATTTGTATATAAAAAATCTAGGGATTTTAATATTTATTTTGTAACATTCCACTTTGTCACGTTAAAATAATGTTTTGAATATATTCAGATAGTCTTTAGGATTATGTATATATAATGTCATATCATCTATGAGTATGTGACAGTTTTGCTTCTGTTTTTCTGACTTGAATTCCCTTTATTTCCTTGATTTGGCAATAATTCTGGGAAAACCCCTCTACTAATAAATTAAACAGAAATCATGACAATATACATCTTTATTTTTTTTCCAATATTAAGGACAAAGCTTTCATTTTACCTTTTCACCAAGTATTATATTGTCAGTTGGTTTGTGCTAATCCCTTTATTATATTGAGGTAGGCTACTTCTAGTCCCACCTTGTTTAGAATATTTATACAACATGGGGGTTAAATTTTATCAAATGATTTTCCTACATCTACTGTTAATAACATATCACTTTGATCTTTAATTCTGTTGGCATAATTATTTACATTAATTGATTTCTATAAATTAAACAACCTGAATTCTTGGAGTAAATCCATTGGTATATAATTCCTGTAATATACTATTGAGTATGACTTACTATTATTTCCTTAAACTTTCATCCCCTGTGTTTATTTGTTTGGTTTTAGTATTATGGTTATGCTGACTTCATAAAATGCATGAGGCAGCACTCCTTGTATTAAAAAAGTGAGCAAGGTTAGTATTAGTACTTCAAAAGTTTGATAAAATTTATTTGTAAAATCTATGGTCTTTAGCTTTTGTTTCAGAAGATTTCTTTGTTACTGCTTCATATTCTATGTTTGTATTCAATTCATTTGTTTCTTCCTGGCTTATTTTATGTGGACTATATTGACCTAGAAATATGTCCATTTGCTTAAGGTTAATAAATGTATTGCCAAATAGTTATTCATAGGCATCTCTTTGTTTTTGAAATATTTATTTATGTGTACAAGAGCTGGGATTCAGGCCAGAGGCATGGGGGGTCGAATGAGAGGACTCACCAGAGAGAGTCTACTGATTAATCTACTGAAATTGCTGAGGGGAGCAATGGGAAAGACAGGAGAGGTCTGCTGTGCCATGATGTGGATCAGCTCCCTGGCTGGTGCTCAAATTAGTGGTTCAATAGCTGCCCATATCTTCATAGTGCTGAGACTTATCCCCTGTGCCATCAAGGGGACCCCATGATCATTTCTTATGATGCTTTGGCATTTCTGCCATCTATTGTGATTGTCTCTCATTAATTTGTGATTCAGGTTATCAAAGATTTCTCTCATTTTTTTGTTAACTTAATGAAATATTTATATATTTTGTTTATCTTCATCTTTTGAAATGCTATTTCATTTCTTAAATGCGATTACATTGATATTTATTATATTTATATTATATTTATATCATCTTTTGAAATACTATTTCATTGCTTAATCTTTCTTAAATTAATGTTTTATCTCTGTTTCACTTCTTTATGCTCTTAATTTTATTATGTCTTCCTATTTATGCTCTTATTATTTTCTTCCTTCAATAGTTTCAGTTAACGTTTCTTTCTTCTTTTCAAGTTCTTTAGGTCTGATTTTAAATTTTCTTATTTGTGATTTCTCTTGCTACTTAAATGGGTCTGTATTATAATCATCTTCCCCTTTAAGACCATTTTTGCTTCATGCATAGATTTTGGTAATTGTGTTATTCTTAGTCATCTCAAGGTTTTTAAAGTTATGCTTTGATATTCTCTTTATCCATTAACTGTTAAGCAGTGACATATTCATAATTTTTTTCTGATATTTTTTACTTTATTTCTAACTTTATAACATTACTGTCAGAAAGAATGCTAGTTATATTTACTGACAATTGAATGGTATCATAACAAGCGGTCTATTCTTAAGAATGTTCTATGAGAACTTGACAAAAATGTATTTGCAAAGGTGTTTGGATGAATGATCTATAAATATCACTTAGATCTATTATGTATAGTTTACTTTTTGAGGTTAATGTTTCCTTATTTATTTCTGTCTTGATATCTCCATCGTCATATGTATTAAAGTTCTGTAGTATTATTGTATTGTTATCAATATCTTTATTAAATTCTGTTATTGCTTGTATTATGTATCTCAGTATTCCATCATTTGGCACATATACATATATGCATATTAATTCTTGTTATATTAAATCTTTGATCATCTTGCTGTGTCTGTCTCTATCTCTTATCTTTCTTAATTGAAAGTCTATTTTATTAGATATAACTACTTGTGTTCCTGATTTTTTATTTTTAAAATTGTTTGTATCATTTCCTACTAACTATTAGCTCTAAGTCAATGCTTCCTTGTTGTTATTATCAATTAGATGAGCTTTATACAAACAATCAAATCATAGCCTTTATTTTGAAAACTGTCGGTACTCTATATCTTTAGAATGATAAGTTTAGACCATTTATGTTTAGGTGATTATCAAGAATTGACTTCTTATTGCCTTTTTATTATGTTTTTGTTTTACCTTGACTTTTAATATATATTTTTAATGTTTATTTATTTATGCATACAGAACTGGGGTACAGGCCAGAGGTTCAGGGGTAGTGAGAGGATTCACCAGAGGAAAAGTGAGGAGAAGAACAGGCTGACAGGTGAAGTACACTGTTGAGAGGAGCAGCAGGCAGGTCAGGAGAGGTCTGCCACCCAATGTGGATCACCTCCAGGGTGGGGATCGAACTTATGCTAACGTGGCTTTAGCTTCTTAGTGCTGTGCTTTAATTTGCTACACCACCATGGAGGGCCCAACTTTTAATTACTTTAAAGACTTCCTGTTATATTTGTTTAAATTTGATTTCAGTTGTCTTCTATGTTACTTCTATTAATTTTGCTTGAAGGTTCTACTGAAGTTAGTATATGATGTGTTATTTCTGTGACCTATTGGAAAGTCTGGTTTCTGACTCATTCTGGTGTACAATGTTATACCTTCTCTCCATGCTAAGTAATTTGTTGCCTGTGTTTTCTGTGTTCATTGCTCAAATGCTTCATAATAACCTGTTTAGAATTTCTTTCAGATGTTGTTTGGTGTTGATAGATTAATTAAGTTCTTGACTTTCAGTTATATTTGTTAATCTTCCTTCTGTCTTAAGTGTTAATCTTGCTGTGTTAAAAACTCAGGCTTGGAAATCTTTTTCTTTAAGTACCTTAAAGATCTCATCAAGTCCTTTCATGATTCTAATATTTCTACTTAAATGTCTTCTTACAGTCTGATTGGTATCTCCATTTGTACCTTGAAGTTTTTAGTAAGTTGTCCCTGTGATTGATTTTCAACAGCTGTATTATAATGTGTCTTGGGATGTTTCTAACTTGCATTGCTCTGTTTTGAACTCTGGTTGGTTTGCGAGATTGAGGTTATATCCAGTACTATCCTCTTTTTTTATTATTTTTAAAGATTTATTTATTTGTGCATACAGAACTGGGGTACAGAGCAGAGGCTCAGGGGCGGTGAGAGGCTTCACCAGAGACAGAGAGGGGAGCAGAACAGGCAGATCGACAAAGTACACTGCTACGGGGAGCAGTGGGGGGGGTCAGGAGGGGTCTGCCTTGCCATGTGGTCACCTCCCCGGCAGGCAGGAATTGAACTCTTGCAGAAGCGGCTTTAGATTCTCAGGGCTGTGTTTTAACCCGCTGCGCCACCAGGGAGGGCCCAGTACTATCCTTTTTATATAAAATTTGTATGCCCTTCTTGTTCTCTTTTTCTTCTGGGACCTCTACAATGTGGATATCACTGTTCTTTATATAGTACCAAATGGCTCTTACACTACTTTTTTTTTTTTCCCACATTTTTCTATATGTGTGTTCCTCAACACAGCATTCTGAGTTTATTAATTATCTCCATGCTTCTGTTTGTCTGTTTTTGAGATCCTCAAGTATATATTTCAAATCAGTTTTAGTGTTAAATAAATCTGTTATTTCTAATTGTAGCTGACTTATATTTCCTTTACTTTTATTTTGTCGTTGTTTTATAGCTTCCTAGTATTTTGAGTTCTATAGGTATTGTTAGAATTGTTAACACTAAATTCTCCTCTATCATGTTCTGTAGTCCTCTGGATTGGCATTCCTTTCAAGGTTTGTTTGTTCCAATAAGGCAGACTTTCAAAGTATCTGCGTTTTTCCTCCTTAGACTTTTGGTAGCTTTTTTATTATCATAGATTTTTCACAACTTGCATATAGATATCACAATCTGTAATTTGACTATGACGAAAGCATACCTGAGAAAGCACTCTGAGATTCATTTCTTCCAAAGGGACTGTCAGAATTTTAATTGTTTATTCACTCACTCTCTCCCAATTCTCTCTCTTTCCCCTTACCCCTGACTTTATACACAAGGTTCTATCTCTAACAGTAACCAGATAGTCTCTAACTGTAACCAGATATTGCCACCATATAAACTGTAAGATCAAATTCATGGGTGTATGCATGTATTTCCTTTTTTAAAAATCACAGTGCAATCGGTTTCTTAGAGCAGTTACATTATACAAAACCAGAAGCGATACACTCAAGATTAAGATGTTTCCTATAATTATGTGAAATGTCAGTCTATAAGTCACATGGAATGGAAGGAGGAGTTTTATTCCAATTCACCCAAAGACAGATGCATTTCCAAATTCTAACTATTAAAATCCAAACCCTGTGGCTTCAACAGAATTAATAGGATTTTGATGCATTTATGATAGTTTTGACTTTTAAATTTCAATATTTGGCCCCATGCCTATGCTTGATTCTGTTCATCTGCTCATTTTGGCTCCCTAAGGACAAGACTATTTCAGAATACATATTTTATATTTTGATCAGAACCAGAGAGGGTTTATTGGAAAAATAAATCTGCAGCACTCTTTTTTTTTTGTTTTTTTTTTTTTTTGATGATTCCACAGTAAATGAAAGATGAAAAGACAAGATCTGAGAAACATTAAGACTGAAAAAATGGTGAAAAATATTTGGCTTCTGGTCTCTTATCTGACAATTAATTTCATGAAAGAGTGTCCTGATAGTTTACAAACAATGAATGAAAATGCACAATGGTCTTTGACAGGACTTCAAAGAGCCTGCAGAGCTGAGATGATTTCCATCACAAAAAAATCAATTTCCTGTAAATGGTGAAGAAGCAAAGATTTTAGTGCAACATCAGATATGATTCTCTAGAGTCTATTTTCTGCTGTTTTCTGTAAACATTTAGTGGAAATTTGAAATAGAGAGTTTGTAATGTCATTTAATTTCTCTTCTTTCTTTTCATCATTAGTATTAAGAAATTTAATATTTTACATATATTTTTACATGCAGTTTTCTTCCACAAAGCATTCAGTACATTAAATAATTATTGGGTATTTCCTGTTTGCCATCTAAATGTAAATGCTAGTGAGAACTGACGGAAATATAAATATTCACTAATAATTCTCAATAATCCAACTTCTAAACCTTTGGATCTTAAGAATTTAAAACCTACATTTACACAAATTGAACATAATACAGGTATGTTTGAACTATTTCTGTAAGGTGAAACTTACATGTAATGCATATACATACAAGACATTTATTATCACTAATTCCAACAACTGACAGAAATCACTTAAACAATTATGATACTGTTTGTAGTATGTTACATAAAAAATGAATGTTAGGAAATGCTTCCGTTTCCTCAGCTCTGGATTTCAGGAAATGAAAATTCCCCCTCCCCCATGCTAATTCAAGTTCTGCTATGTTAGTAACAGGAAATGCCCTCCTCTGCCAGCTCATTTCCTCTTATTGTTCACTTTGAATGGGTCCCACAGCTACATTTTTGTGCCTCCATCTCCTTTCAGATGTGTTGAGCCTGGTAAAAGCAGGCATCTTCCACAGGAAAAGAGCTAGGTCAGAGACACCCAAGAGCATAATGATTCCCTTTTGTAAAGAGAAGGGGAACTTGTGAAAGAGAAGCCAAAAATTTTTACCCAGCAAGTTCTACTCACTTAGACTAATATATTTACAGAAAATAAAAAGTGATCCTTCTCATTCTTAATGTACCTTTATATATTTTTTTAAAATATAATCTTACTACTTGTTACATGAATAATACATATTTGGCAAAACCTTTAAAGTTCTTTGAAGAACCACGGTAATTAGTACAGTGACTTGCTATGGGATTTTATTGACTAATTATCAAACAAATTAAAAAAAATATGTATAAGAATTTCTATGTCCCTGAGGGTGACTTTATTTTGTTTCTGAAACAAAAGTATATATGTGGGAGTATTGTACACAATAAAACTGTGACGATATAAGATTCAATTTAATATATTAAGCATCATAATATTTTGAGAATATGTTTTAGATAGCTGCAAAGAAACATATCCAAGTTTTTCTTTTGCTTTCACCCTTTTCTTTTTTGTTTGAAGCTAGCTAAGCCCTATCTACCAATATATTGTATTCTAGAAGTAGTGAAGCTCTTTGATTTAACAAATCAGTCAGTTCAGGAATAGAATCCAAAGAATTACATACAAATTATGCTAGACCATGTAAGAGGGACCTCCTTACTAACCCTGGTTTGGGTCTTTACTGTATATGTGAACTTGGACAAGCTACTTTATTTTGTATCTTCTGCTTCTTACTTATCTAATAAGGTCATATATCTTCTGCCTCCATCACAAATGTGTGATCAACATTGAATGAAAATATCCATGCACTCTAATAGGTGGACTATGCTATATACATTTATATATGGTTTTATTTGTACAGTGGCTATGAGAGTTCTAACTATACCTAACAAAGAGTAGGAATCTTTCTTCTACCTCCCCCAATTCCTTAAGTCTTGATTTAATCAGTAGATATTCCTGGCTTTAAGGAATTTTGAGATTCAAAGTTGTTAATGGGACAGAAGGGCATGCTATGATTTTAAATTGTGTTAGAAAATCATTTAAACACTTAAGTACAGTTTGGACTTGACTCATATAGATTTAATTATCTATAATTTAGGGTAAGTAGATTCAACATTAGGCTTTCAAAACAGGATTTCTTCCCAAAAGTATCAGATATGAGAGCACAATTTCAGTTATTAACTTAATTTTTCTATTATGATAGAAAAATAGACATAGCTTTTCATTAGCTGTCAATATATCTACGACTAACAAGGAAAATTGTTTATCAGCACTGCAAATCACCATTATGTTCTCTTGTAAGAAAATATGGATAGGTAATTATCCTGAACACAATATATATTCCTGCTTAAATGTAATAGAAGGTAAATTAAAGAAGTTTTTCATTTCATTTTCAAAATATTTCTCAGAAATAGTTGATTACCCCATTTTTACAAATGAATCAATTGAGGCTCAAGGAGATGGAGAAACTCAGTTTTGACCCACAGTTTCTTTGATTGTAGAAATCACAAAATTTTGCTTCTATTGTCTAAAGAACTGTTTGCATCAATGAAGAGCTGATCTTGGCACAAAAAAATTTCTGGAATCTGATTCATCATTGGCAAATTCATCGTTTAGTTTCATTCTTCCTGTTCCTTAACCTTACATTTTTTTACATGAGTATTTGTATTTGTTACTTAAAAGTGTGTCCACCAACATTTTCCAATCTTTTTACAAATACCAAGCACTTCCATGTAGCAGTACGTTCTCGTTCTTGTCTTTAAGTAGTTCTTTTCCTCTGTGCTAATACATTTCTCTCCATGTATCTTCTGTTTATGTCTTTAATACTGATAAAATCACATGTTGTGCTTTGATCTCTTCTTTTTATCAGAAATTTTCTTTTTGTTCACTAACAGCCATGTTATTTCACTTTTCTATTTCCAAATCTTTTATGCTTAATTTTTTCTTTCCCTGCCATGGAATCTCTGACAATAAATGTAGAGTTTTCTTTACTCACTCTTTATTTCCTTGAATGTTATTGACTTTCAGTAAATTATATAAATATAGTTATATACACTTTGAGGGTATGTTTTCACACCTCCATATATTATTAAGCTTTACTCACCTTCCAACAAAAATGCCATGTAAATATCATACATTTTTCTTCTCCTATCACCTATTCCTCTTCCCTCCTCCCTCTGGTAACCAATATACATATTTTGCAGAGTTTAAGAAATATATTTACTATGCTTTGCTAATTTATTTTCTAAAAAATAAGCAAAACCACCCACTATCTGTCTTTTACTTTCTGATTTAATTCACTAGTATAATCACTTTAAGGTCCATCCGTCTTGCTCCCCCAAAATACCCTTTTGTCTTTACTTTTAATAACTGAGTGATATTCTCTTGAGTGCATTCTCCATAATTTCTTTATGTAGTCATTTGTTGATGGTCACTTACAATGGGTCATGGCTTAGCTATTGTGGATAATGCTTCTATAATATAAAAGTGATAAACTAGCTCATAATGGTGGTATTGCTGAGTCATATGATGTTTCCATTTTTAATTTTTGAAAGTATCTACTTGCCATTTTCCAATGAAACTGCACCAAATTAAATTCTATCATCTGTGGCCAAGGATTTCTTTTATCCACACCTTCACTGTCATTTGTTGTGTCCATTCCTTTTGTCATAGGCTATTCTCAGAGAGGTGAGGTGCTCACTCATTTTGGTTTTGCTTTGTATTTCCCTTACATTGGTTGTTGAATGTTTTTCCATGTATTTATAGGTCATGTCAATTTTCAAAATATATAACTCATCAATTCAACAGTATAGTGATAAACAACCCAAGTTAAATAAAACAAACAAAAAAAATGGACAAAAGAACTAAGTAGATTATTTCCCAAAGAAGACATTCAGATGGCATAGAATCACATGAAAAAAAAAAATAGTCATTATGTTAAGGAGCAAAAAGTCTCTCGCTATAGAAGACCTTCCACATTCTGCTTATTAATTTTTTGCAATCTTGATATCTGGTCACGATAGTATTTCTAGCAGGAAGTCATTCTAGTACAATGTATGGGTTAAATATTCTCTGTGGGCATTAATTTATGCTTCCTCTTCACTGGATATAGTGATTGTCACTTAATAAACAACCATTAATTCAATAATAATTCAACAATTGAATATATTAAATGCATTAAATGTATGCCTATAAAAGAGGGGTCGCTTTAACATTCTATTTCATTGATCCATGGCATATTGTCAGTATCTAAGAAACACAGTCTCTGCTAATTATTTTATGGCAACCTTGAAAATCTTGAAAGGTTATTCTTTTAAATTATTTTTAACAAATAACAAAAGTGCCTATTTTCTTTCAAAATACATTCAACTCATGAAATGTTGAAAATGAAATGTATATTCAACGTGTTGTAATCCAGTGGAATCAATTGATATTGAATTTATGTCACTGTACTTTTGCTGGGTTGAATAGTTTCTTTTCAGAAACCATCATCCTTTGCATTAATCAATCCAATCAAACAGTAAGACCCAATCAATTCTTCCTCACTTGGCAACATATAAAGTACAGTTAATGCATTTCATTGCAACTCCCACATGGTCTGTTTCCATTTTTTTTTTAATGGAAGTTTATAATGAGGTTAACTTAATTTATTCATACATTCATTCAAAACTCATTTTTAGCATAATGTACAAGGAACTCCTTTCTCAAAGAATGACGGCTTAGATATGAAAAATAACTTCCAGTCACTGCCTCAGGAAGATAACAGATTGTGTTATTACATCTCAGATAGATACCCAGTATCTTATGACAAAGAAGAAAGAAAATCATTCAGATCAGGGAATTTAGAGGATTCCATAGGAAGTTATACATTTGTTAAAGGGTAAAGATTTTCTGATAGAAGGATGAAGGGGTAGAGCGAAGTTGAGTAAACATTTGAACAGAAGAGCAATTTGTGAAAGACAAATAGACAGGAATGGCAGTAGCATATTTGAGACTGGGATATATTGGCTGGAATATACAAATGTAGACTGAGTATCTCAGAGAAAGGACAGCAAAAAAGCTGGGAAAATATGCAGGAAATATTTTCAAGTGACCCATAAGTGAGCTCCCCATCTTTCATCATCTGAGTGGAGAGGCAATGCAGTCAGAATATTACTTGAAGCAGCCCTCTGGGGAACTGGGGAAAACCCTACCTCTCTTGGTTCTGCTAGTGGAGCAAACAAGTTAGCATGAAATGAATAGAAGGGAAGACAACTTTAATTACGTATGTTGGATAATTTACATGACTCATAAGTTCTAGAGTAAATGGGGAAAACCCAGTGTTATATTCTGGACTAAGGAATAGGGCCCCACTGAGGAGTTTGGAGGGGGATGTCTCACAAATGTGGGGGTATGATAACATATGACAAAATCCTTGTTTTAAAATGTTTGTCCTGCCTTAAGATACATTTCTTGGTTAAAATAGTTAAATAGTTTTTTTTTTCTGGAAATGACCCTAAATGTGGATAATCATCATTCTTTGAGGCAACAGTAACATTTCTCTTGAGACCCTCAGGACCTCAATCAACCTGAGCTCCACATGACTAGGTGACACATTTTAGAAAAACTTGATTTGTACATCTTGGCAAAAGCCTTCCTGAGCATCTTGGGAAGGATTACCTATGGTTGTCAGATACAATACAGTTACATTCAGATAGATAATGAATATACTCTTTACAAGAGCATATTCTAGATATTGTGAGGGTCATCCTCTAATAAATTATCAATTGCTGATCTAACATTCAACTTTAGCTAGGCTTATGACATATTTATATGTTAAATCTGACAATCTCAGTCTTGTGATGATGTGGTGACATGGGAAGTGAATAGGAGAAGGAAAGACTCAACAAAAATGACCAACTGGGGGATCCATTTTTAAAACTTAGATTCCCTTTTGAGCCACAGAAGAAATGAGAGTCCACTGTGCTAGCTTTCAGAAGTCAATGACCTTGTTATGGGGCTAATAGAGAAGCATAACTTGAAAAGCAACTGCCCTTCAGTGTATCAATTTTATTCAGAGGTCAGTGATCATTTCAGTATAAATAGATGGTTTTCTGACTGGGCTCTACAAATGGGAATAGGAAGAGTGAAAACACATCTCCTGAAGACAGTGAGTGACAGCAATGCTGTTGTAATGAAATCTAGAGATAAGAGGACCAGATGTGTTTATCTTGGTTTCACAGAGAACTTATCAAAAATGCACCATATTGGTATTTCTATCATGCATTCTGATTTTCAAATTCCTCGGATATGTATCATTACACATCTATACACCATGCTTTTATAGTCATGGGTCAGTTTTTTTTTTTTATATATATATATTCATTACATCATCCTTCATTTTTGTACAGTATATGCTTTCCCCTTGAATTCCCCACTACCAATTAACCCATTCACCATCACTATATTTGCTTGTACCCAAATTGATGGATAAAGAAATCTTCAAATCCATAAGTTCTCTTCTGTTACTCCCTTGTTAATCAACTTTTACTCTTCAGACATTAGTTGACTGCACATTTGTTATCTGATTCACAATTTATTCTCATTGACACTATGCCATCATTGTTCAGTCCTGGATAGTGTTGCTTTTTGAGCCCTTATTTGATATTTTTCTTCTGCATTTTCATCACCATCCACTAGGCTGTAAGCTGTCAAGTGCCAAGGGTTAGTTTTGGTATTTTCTGGAAATATCCATGGCATTATGATGAGTGCTGACCATATGAAAGGATTTTAATGTATGTTTTACTACAGACTAGTGTTGACAGAGACAGAAATAAATAAAATATATATATATTGATATGCAGTCTTATGCTCTTCCAGTTGTCTTCATCCTCTCCTTTGTTCCTTGTGGAAACGGATGGAGGAGTGTTTGGGAACAAAGAAAACACAAAATTAACACCTAATTACTGGATACTTCATCCCTAAACCCATTGCAAAATTGAATCTAAACTATAAGAAAGGTACAATGTCTGTAAACTGTACTAAGGCACAAGTTAGTGATATGACCAGGAGCTGGCTCTATACTGTACACATACTTTCCTTTTTTAAATATTTTACTCCAATTCTTGACCCTTTTCTATCATTCTGGGATGTGAGTGTGGTCCTTTTCAGTCACTGTCTAAATTCCAATAGTGCTGTGCTGGGAAAAAGAGTGTGTGCAGGCTCCTTCCTATATGCCAAGAAGATTCATCCACTCATTTGTTGATATGCCCCTAACTAAGGGGCAGTTGTTTTACATTTCTAAAAATGTTCAATTATTCATTTTATTTATTTTTTTCATTAGCTTGAGTGCACTCGTATATATTCCTGTAAATATAATATGTGCAAAGTGGATATATGGCATACTATATAGAACAGTCACCTTCTTCAAACTCATATTAAATCACAACTTGCTGAGTGTCTAGTCTCTGATGAAGTTAGGTTAGGTAGGGCCCAAGAATATACATTTTTCTGGTAATGTTGGTTGCACAAATCCAGGCCACCTTGAGAGCCATTGTTATGTGATATAGTCTTATGTTTGCGTGTAAGTGTGTGTGCAAACACTGGTTTATATTTTCCTGCATCTATTTTATAGTTGCATATTACATTTAGTGACATCTTAGTGTACACATTGTATATTTAAATACTCATACTGGCATGCACATGCATAAATAAGGTGTATATTAATGAAAATCTCTTATGTGGCCACAAACATGTATAATTTCATATGAAAGCCATGAACCAAATTATAAACACATCCATATACCTTTACACACATGTGTTTATATATAGAAATAATCATTGGTGCATTTGTAGGTGATTTTCACACTGTGTATATACATGTGTATGTCCTCAATCTGCTTTTCATTCTTTAACAAATCCCTTAAGTCAAACATTAAACTCCATATTTTATGTTAATTTCATCATTAGAAGCAGTCATTAAATGTTCCAAGGTGTTAAATATTTCAAAGATATCTTTATACCAGTTCTGTTAAACTTTATTAGTAGGGTGATCCCCATTTCTCTGGAGTCTCTTAGATATTTGCCATGTTTCATATAGGATGGTGGTAAATTGCACAACTGCCATGTTCTTTTAGACCCACAAGAGTCCTCCTGTAAACTCAAATTTCAATCATTTCACTTCTTCGTTTTTCCCTCAAGAGATAGTACAATATATCTGGCATTTAACTGGCAAAATTAATCAAAAACAGTACAAACTCAATGTCTTGGGACTGCTGAATCATATCTCTTGCCTTTGCTGGATATGCCTATTTTCATCAAAGGTAAATATTGTCTTTAGAGAAAGATGAGATGAGAACCATGTTGGAACATGATTCATAGGTGTGTAGAGGTAGAAGAAAAAAAAAAGTAGAAACACCGCATTTCTCACTGAGATAGACAAAATGGGCAAATTGTGATACTAATCACTTCTCCCTTTATCACTAGCCTCTCTCCAACAATGTTCCTTGAACACAGTGGAGAAAAGAAAGAGCAATCTGGAAGAAGACTAGAACATGGTGAAAGAAAAAAACTTGATGTATGCTAGTAGTATCTGTGTTATACATATGTGGTAATGGTCAATTTAAATCTCATTATGCCATAGTGCCACAAAATCCCTTTAATGTATTAGTTGTTTTTACAGTCTTTTAGTTGCATACTAATATTCTCAACTAAAAGTTGAAGAATTGAACTTGAATGAAGATCTAGCTGATTTCAAAGTGTAGATCCAGAAATTTAGATCAGAGCTTTCTAAAAAATGCCTATTGCATATTCGTAATGGAATATTACTCAATGATCAAAAAGTTAAAAAATATACTATTTGTGGTGACATGGATGGAACTGGAAGGGATAATGTTAAGTGAAATAAGTCAGAAGGAGAAGGAAATATAGGATGGTATTACTAGTAGGTGGATTATGAGAAATCAAATTATGGTCAGATAAGAAGGTTCAAACTAACCTTTGAATTCTGGCTATAGAATTCAAGGAGTGGGGAGGGATAAGAACAAAAAAGGAAGGAAGTGGCTCTCTCTGGTGGTGCAGCTAGTTAAAGCACTGCACTGAGAAGCTAAAGCCACTTCCACATGAGTTCGATTTCCGCCTGCCCCAGAGGTGACATGGTGTGGCAGACCTCTCCTGACCCACCTGCTGCTCCCCTCAGCAGTGTACTTCATAGATCTGCCTGTTCTGCTCCCCACTCTGTCTCTGGTGAAGCCTCTCACTGTCCCTGAGCCTCAGTTCTGTATGTACAAATAAATAAATCTTAAAAAATAAAAAAAAAGGAAGGAAGCAAAATGAACTGTGATTGTCAACTATGAGTGATTTGGTGGGTGAGTTTATGATGGTACCTGATGGGGGTATCCTAATTTTACCTCAATTTAAAATAAGCAAATTAATGAATTAATAAATAAAATGACCTACTATAGATGGTTAGATAGTGATTGAATATCCCTTGGAATTTATCAAAGTATACATGCCCCAGTGGGATGAGAACAGTATAAGGGGACCTCTTTGAATTGTGTATGTTTAAGCAGAAAATAAACGGGGGATATGAGTATGGGAAGAGAGTTACATGTGATAAGCTGTCAACATCATATTTATCAAATACATTATGGTAAATGGCCCAGCTAGATATTTTTTGGTGTAAAGTCTGAGTTTCACATACTGTTAGATACATAACTTTATAGAGGCATCTGGTCTGTGCTAAGTCATTGAATTGCCCAATTTTTATTGGCCCTGGTTAAACAAACTAGTTTTCTAAGGTCTGATATTTTAACAAGGGATATGATTTTATTTCATAAAATGAGATTAAGTTCAATTCAAATAATGTAGAAATAAAGGAAAAATATTGACTCAGCACCCCAAAGTATAAATAAACAATGGTCGATCATCTTTAGAGATTATGGTTTGTTACAGAGGTGGAAAAGTTCACTGCATAGTGATTGGGATTAAGGATGCACACAGACAAAAGGTAGTTGAGTGGAATCTGGCAAAATGTTCTGATATTACTAGTTTTCTGATATTTGACCTTTTGAACTGATTTTCAACAACTGAAAATTAAGAGGTGGATTTTGGAACTGAGAGATCCTAAGCACAGTAGCCTTTGGAAGTCTCTGTTTCCTGGTGTATTGCTTATAGATTCCTTTCATTTTAGTAGAAAGGATACCACTGACCCTTATATAGACAGGATATCTTGGAGGGAGTTAAGTTATAGTGGGGATGTTCTGTATCTATGTCAATTTCTCCTGTGGCATTGTTATATAGCTTTATAAGATATTATCACTGGGCAAAAGTGGATAAAGAATAAGCAAGATCTCTGTATAATGATTTATAGCTATGAGTGAATCTATAATTATCTGAAAATACAATGTTTAATTTTAAAAAAATGGTTATGAGTCAGCTAAATCATTATTTACTGATTGATTCATGGAGAAGTTTGGAAATAAAATTCTTCAGTAAATTTTGTAAATTGTGTGTGTGTGTGTACACATATAAAGTTCATTTATTTTGAGTGTTGAAGAACTAGGATGTAGGATAGAGGTGTATAGAGTGAGAGGATTCACCAGAGACAGATATTAGGGAGCAGAAAGATCCACTGAAGTCCACTGGTCAGGGGAGCAGCAGGCAAGGCAGGAGAGGTCTGCTGTTCCATGTGGGCCAGCTCCCTGGCCAGAAATTGAACACAGGCCATGGTTCTGATAGTACTGAGATTTAGTGTGTAAGTCACCAGGAGGCCCAAATTCATTGAAAGCTTTACTTATTAAAAAAAAAAAAAAAAAGGTGTGTGTATGTGTGTAGTGCTTGAGAGAAAGTGCAAGAAAGATCAGAAGTAAAGTGACAAATTTTGAACCTCTGCTGTTAAAAAGAATGAGACTAATCATGACTTAAGGGGCTTTACATTTGCATGCCTTATGTCTCCCCTAAATGAGTAAACCTAAAACCATGTATAATGAGATTTCAGCATTTTGAAGATTAAGCATTTTGTGAGTTCTTCAGTCTTTCCTTCCACTAAGAAGTCAAACTTAACCAAAATTTTTAGAAAATAGATGTAACCACCATGCATGTCCTATAGGTAATTGAGAATTGCCATTTACAATGTTAATTCATTACTTGCAATTGGCTACTGTTGAGGTCCTCTATACTTTTTTTTTTTTAATTCCGTTAGGGTAATTTTTAGATACATTAGATCTAATTCTAGCAGTCTCATATTTTCTTTTCTTTTTTTCTTTTTTTTTTTTTTTAAAGATTTATTTATAAATCTTGGCCTGTACCCCATACAGAACTGGGGTACAGGCCAGAGATGCGGAGGGTGAGAGGATTCACCAGAGACAGAGCGGGAGCAGAATAGGCAGATCGACGAAGTACACTGCTGAGGGGAACAGCGGGCGTGTCAGGAGAGGTCTGCCACACCATGTGGTCACCTCCGGGGCAGGCGGGAATTGAACTCATGGGGAAGTGGTTTAAGCTTCTCAGTGCAGTGCTTTAACCCGCTGCGCCACCAGGGGGGGCCCAGTCTCATATTTTCATAGATTTTTATTCAATTCCTTTTTTTATAATATAATAGTTTATTTTTCCATTCCTATTTTTTATTACACAACTATTGTTATAGCTGTTAACTTAGACTCCTCTTCAAGCATAGTCTACAGTTCTGCAAGAATGACTCTTCTCTAAGAATAGTTTTTGTTTGTTTTATTTTGCCTCAGCATTTGTGCTATTTTTGTCTCTTTCTCTATTTTTAGGTTTTATAGATTGTTTGGGATAAACTTTCAGAAGTTGCTTTTGCACTGCACAGGTGGTTGGTGAACTGGTAGCAAAGGGTGATAGCCAGGAAGGTACTGGGTGATAGGGACCCAAATCATCACCTCCTCTGAGCTCAGGGATTCAAGTTTCCTACTGCCATGTGGGCACCAGAGTTATGTGGTGGGAGTCCAGAGTCATCCTCATCTCTAGCACAACTCCTTGGTCTACATGTCTCATAAACTGGCAGTCTCACCTCCAGGCTACATTTGAGCACTAGTGGCTGCATGGGGCATATTGTAACTGAGACAAGGCCCCAAGCTGGGCATTGTAATCTTTGCTTTTCCAGTACAGAGCCTTACCTTCGTTGTTACCCCAGCTGTTAAGATCTAGAGCTTAACTCTGGTTACTGAGAATCTTTCATTGCTGTCATGGTTTTGGTCCTGGGAGACAGGTGTTTTGAATATCACAACCTCAGGCTACAAATAAGAACCTCCTCTTTAAGGTGACAAAGGTGATCCAAACTGACTCTCCCCCTTGAAATCAGTCCCCAGCTGTTCTCTATGGGGATCACAGGTTCAAGTCCGTAATCAACATTGTACAACCCTTGACCTGTAGTTCTCCAGTAATACCCCCTCTATCCTGGACACCACGTCTGAGCACTGTCTTCACCCACAAAATATTTGGTCTCCAAATTCCGATATTGACTGCTGTCCTTGAGTCAGTTCTAGGAAAGCTACTTAAGACAAGCACCCCTTCCTTTTTGTGAATTAGTCTGTCCTGGAGTGCACTGTGCCAGTTCAGGTGCAGTTTTTTTCCTATCCCGTTCTACTGCCTATTCTGTCTGTTATCTGCTGTAGGCATCTGTTTGTCTTTCAGGAGTTACTAACTCTCTTCTGCTGTGATTGATTTGTGAATACAGGGAGGAGGCAAGCCCAGCATCTTTACTCTGTCACCATTTTTCAGATTCATAAACTCATTTTTTTCTGAAATTTAATTCTTCTGATTCATACAAAAAAATTACTGAGCACTATGACAGGTAGTCTTTTAGATGCTGGAGAAACAAAATAGAAATCTCTGACCTTGTAATTGCTATATACCAGTAGAGGAAAATAAAATACATCAGTAAATAGGTAACAGTTTACATACTTCGTAGTGTTTAAAACTTTGTATTGCATTTTTTTTTCCTGCTATTTCTCAGTGTCTTGATCCTGGACAAATCACTGAATCACTTTGAGCTTCAGTTCCTGCAGTCACATTGTTATATAATATTTATTTTGAAAGTTATTGAGAGCTGTAGAGGATATAATACATGTAAAGGAGTGTGAATGTAAGCAATGATATGTCCTGGGCAATCTTCATAAATACATTTTATCAGCATAATTAACTCAGATTAACCAAGGAGAAGTGTCCCTTTTATCTAGAGAGAATATAGTTTATTTTGTTTTGCTTTGTTTAATAAAATGCATAGAGGTCAACATCTTAAGAATTGGCAGGACTCTTGCCATTCAATGGCTAATAAATTCCAAAACACTTTGTAGGGTCACAGGCTTACTATTCCAAAGATGTGATAATGTGTTCATCTGCAGGATGTAGGGGTTCATGTACAAGAGACTGAGTTGCCCTCAGCCCTTGCTATGCATACAAATGCCAATGCTATAGAGTAGAACAGGCACTGCACCCAGGCCTGGCTTTCTCTCAGCCTCCTGGGCCAACTTGGAACAAATACTTTAAGTTCAATGACATTCTTACATCAGCAAGATTATGGCAGTGGGGGAAGGGGGCATCTCTTAATACTTGTGGATACTTTGTCCAAAAAGAAAATACGATAGAAAATATCCATGCTTGAATAAAAAGTTACAGCCTTCATCTGTTTTGCTTTAAAGAAAAGTTCAGGTTCTCCCTGGTGACACAAGGGATTAAAGTACAGCACTGCAAGCTAGCCACCTCCTCTTAGTGCAAGTTCCTTCCCTGCCTCCAGGTGATCCTCATTGAGCAGCAGACCTCTCCTGTCTTCCCCCACTGCTCCCCTCAGCAGTGTACTTCATCAATCTGCCTGTTCTGCTCCCCAGTCTATCTCTAGTGAATCGTTTCACTGTCCCTGCACCTTTGGCCTGTACCCCAGTTCTGTATGCATAAATGACTAAATATTAAAAGAGAAAAGACCACTTTTCTTAACTACCCTTAAGGGTGATTTTTATCAGTCTTTTTTCCATAATGTGTATGTTATTTAAAAAATGTATTGCTTTGATGGTCAGAACAGATATAATATGAGCTACTATCAAGCTAACAATTGGTAGCAATGATCTTTATGAGCAAACTTCAAGGGTAGTTGGAGAAGTCTAACTCTTTTATGAGTTAAAAATAGTTGTGTGGTAGTAACCAACTTTCAGTGCTCTGTAAGGGAAGAGGAGGTGACTGCATTTGGAAATAATGAATGCACTTTGCTAGTGTGTAAAATAAGAACTTGCTGACAAGATTCTACTACACTGGCCCATGGGACACTTATTGGATCAAGTACACCCTAGCCTTAAAATCAGGCATAACCTAATCTTTAAAAAAAAAAAAAAAAAAAAAAAAAACTGGCCCTCCCTTTGTGGTGCAGCGGGTTAAAGCACAGCACTGAGAAGCTAAAGCCACTTCCGCATGAGTTCGATCCCCGCCTGCCCCGGAGGTGACCACATGGCGCGGCAGACCTCTCCTGACCCGCTCGCTGCTCCCCTCAGCAGTGTACTTCATAGATCTGCCTGTTCTGCTCCCCATTCTGTCTCTGGTGAAGCCTCTCGCTGCCCTTGCACCTCTGGCCTGTACCCCAGTTCTGTATGCATAAATAAATAGATCTTAAAAAAAAAAAAAAACACTACCGAATTTATCAAGTCGTCAAAATCTCTATGTACTGAGAGAGAAAAGCTTAATCACTTCTGTTGCAATGGTAGATGCTTTTGCATGTATGGGTGATCATGGTACCAACTTAACATTTTGTGATATGTTTTATTGGAACACAAAATGTTGAATACATACTTACACTTTACATGGACTCTGTTTTATTTTTGTTGCTATCTTTGAAGAAATTGTGTGTGCCAGAGCTAACACCAAATGTGCCTGTTTCCTGACTCATGCACTTGAGTGCTTGCCTTATTCGACCGCTTTTTTCAGGCCAGCAAGTAGGTATGTTGCAGACCTGGATGTGTATATTAATTTATTTCTGCACACACATTTTTGATGCGTGGGTAAGATCTCAAATAAATGGATGGGGGTTCTACTAACTCATTGCTGTGCATTTCAGGGTATACTCACCCTTTTGGGCTTTTTAATTTCTCTGTTTCCACATATACTAATTTAAGAAGTTTCCATTCTTTTTTTTATTTAAACTGTTACAACAATATTTCCAGCTTTTAAATTCTTAAAACATAATCTATATTATGACTGATTATAGAACCATGACATCAGCATCAATCAATATATGAAGGATGAGGAAAATGTCTGCACTGATTTTAAGCCGGTATCATCTGTCTGTTAACCTTATCCACTCCCATTAACTCATGCGTAAGAGGCCAGGTAATGTAGTCTACTCCACCATGATTTACATACTGACAATGGCCAGCCAATACAACTGTAAGGTGATGACTTTTTCATTTGGAAAAATGAGCTCACCCTAAGTTGACTTCTCACATTTTGACTCTTCACAATTTTAAACAAAACGATCATGCATTCATAGTCCAAATGTTACTTTATTGTTACAGGCTACACAAGAAAGAAAATTCAGATATCTTTCTTATCTTAGTATATTCAATTATTTTGATCCTTAATTGTTTTTAAAGTATATTACTAATAACTTTTTCTTTATTTCCTTTTTCTTAAAAAGAGGCACACATCTCCAAGGGAATTGTGTCAGTGTACTGTTTATGAAAGCCATATATTTTGGCAAATGTTTGTGTTGACTGAAATAGATGTCTTGGGGGAAATCTGATTTAACAAATTAGTAATGGGTAAGTGTAGTTATTAATGACTATGATAATTGCATTCAGCCTGAAGAACAGATGCTCTCCCTTTGGTTTCAAGTGCCTTTATTTTATTAGAATCTGGAGGTTAGTCATGATTGAGAAAGCAGTGGCTGGCCTTATTGAAATCTGGATAATTGGGGATACTATTCTTTATATTATAAACTATTGCTCTGAAAAATAATTGCCTTTCTTATATATTTTTTAAGATGTATTCATTAATGCATACAGAACTGTTGCACAGGCCAGAGGTGCAGGGGTGGTGAGAGGATCTACCAGAGACAGAATTGGGAGCAGAACAGGTGGATCAATGAAATACACTGCTGAAGGGAGCAGCGGGCAAGACAAGAGAGGTGTGCTGTGCCCTGTGGGTCACCTCTCTGACTAAGGATTGAACTTGTGATGAAGCGGCTGTGGCTAGCTTTACAGTGCTGCACTTTAACCTGGTGTGCCACCAGGGAGGGCCCTCTTAGATTACTTTTTTTTTTTTTTTAAGATTTATTTGTGCATACAGAATGGGCATACAGGTCAAAGGTGTGGGGACAGTGAGAGGATTCACTAAAGACAGAGTGGGGAGCAAAACAGGCAGATCTACTGAAATACAGTGCTGAGGGGAGCAGTGGATTGGTCTGCCACGCCATGTGGGTCACCTCCCTGGCCAGGAATCGAACTTGTGCTGCAATGGCTGAGGATTTCTTCTTAGTGCTGTGTTTTAATCCGTTGTGCTAACAGGGAAGGTCATATAGATTATTTTTTAAGGCCAAACCTTACAATGAACATAGGTTACATGGCTGATTTAAGGTGATTAACCAGATTTATAAGAAAAAAAATACATCTGTAGTTCCCAAATTTCACTTCATCTCTGATACTTTGATACTAATACATCTGATATTTTACCCTGAAGCAAAATAAACAAGGAAGACAATGTTAATTATTACGCATAAATTGATAGTGTTAACTCAGTATTTTTATTCAGACTCAGAAAAAAGATATGTATCCAGGTGCATAGCATAAAGTCATGTTTATCGTTACACACACACACACACACACACACACACATATATATATATATATATATATATATGGAATTAAAGCTAGGCATGGTACTTGTTCTATTTCTTAACCCTCTAACAGCTGGGTATTTGTAAGGAAAACAATTTTTAACCTCTGTAAAAAAAAAAAAAGACTCAAGTGATATCTCACCTTTGAATTATTCTTGGTATCTAATGAAAGAGACTTCATTCCAACTATGAATGCATGCACCTTTCTAGCTTTACTATATTGCCATATTGGAATAGGAATAGGCAGATGAATGTCGTAATTTGTGTTCATACAGTGAATGTCCCTTATTTGAGTCAAACCTAATGATTGTATGCAGAACAGGAAAGGAGAAAAAAAAATGCCTTGCTGTTTCCTTGGGTGATTTGACATTTGAGAAAACAATAGGTGAAAGCCCTTGAAGTGAGGTTACATTGAAGAGAGACCAAAGTCAGACCATCTCCCATACTTCAAGGGACAGGATAAATAAGACAATGGGCTTATGATTCTTGAAGAGAACTAAAAGGTGAATGAGATGCATAGCAAAAGGATGTGGATTCGCCACCAATACATTGACTCAACAAGGTGACATTGAATGTCCACAAATGACAGAATCTTAACTGGAGAAAAAGGTGAAGAAGCGTGGTCTGCTGCCTGTGATGATAAGATAACAACACTCCCAAACTCAAGAGTTCTATGAGATAATCATAGAATATTAGAGAATTATAGGAAGAATACATCAGTCAGGCTGACCTGACATACCTTTTGAAGCTTTGAGGGGACAGGGAAAAAGCCTCCTTCATCAGATATTCAGAAGGTGGTTAGCAGGCTTCTCCCAGTCTCTTCTCTCTAGTATACTGTCTCTGGGTTCCCCTCGTTAACCCAACTTGCGTCCTGACAAGTGTGGCCTTTGGCTACTGGCTGAGAAACAGTACCTACTAGGCAGTAGAGGAGCTTCTCAGGCAAGATGGCAAGGCCCTCCATGAAGATAAGAGCAGTACTTCAGGGCCAGGGACAAGTGAAAGAGCTGACTATTCAGATAATTGAGCTAGTTGGTGTCATTGGGAGGAAAAGAGGGAAATAAAGTGCTCTGGCCATAAAGCTAAGCAGGCCCATAATTGATGTGCTAAATTTGGAAAGTTTTTAAGTTAAGAGAAGTCATTGATGATTTTTAATGAGTTTTGTGCATAGATGCAAAGAATGAATTGCTAACTTGTCACAAAGGGATGTTACAGAGTCCCTGTTCATTAAATGCTTCATGGAGCCACAGTCCTTGACTTGCTTCAATGCTGGACACTCCTAGTACTGAGTAGAAGACATGTGAACTAGAATCTGGGGTATTCTTCCACTCCCATGAAAAATAGCTCAAGCACTAAGAGGGACACTTTTGGTGACCCTGCTGTGAACACTTTCCCCCACTCCAGTCCTGGGTGCCTGCTTTTCTTTCTCTCTAGCTAGTGTTGGATTCTATCCATTTGAGGCAAGAGTAGGTGACCCAAGGCTGAGTGGTCAGAATGCTTGCTCCATATTCTATCCATGCCCCTGGCTATCCCATCTGGCTGCTTGTCCTTGGACACCACCATCATTCCTGCTTCCTCCTTCTCCTTCAGTCGCTATTCATAGCCTTGGCTCCTTACCTTGACTCACACACCATCCAGGTTGACCTCTTCCTACTATGACTGGCCCAGAGAGCTCCTCCATCCTTTGTTAATTTCTCGTCATCCTCCTTCCACCCCCCTTACTTCAGAGATAGCCCCTTTATTACATCTCTGGATGTTGGAGGGTGCCATCTGCTTTCTGTCAACATCCATTCTGATACTGACATCTAATAGGGATTTCAAATGTCTAAAATGTCAAAACTGAACTCTACAACACTCTCTAGCTACAAGTTTCTGTATAGTCTCTGTTGCAACAGTCTTAGCCTACCTATTGCCAAACTGAAAACCTTGAATCCCTCCCCTGTCCCCACTACCTTCTTTTTCTCGTGTGCCACATACAGTATGCTAGGATGTCACAATGATTCATGCATCCTGATTCTTCTCACCTACTTTTGTTTGCCACTATCGTTCAATTCATCAGTATCTCTTGTCCAGAATAGTACAGTAGTGCCTTACTTGCCCACCCCCATGACCCCCCTGACCCACCAGAACACCGGGAACAAAACAGCAGTTGTACCAATTGCATTCAAATATAAAATAAATTATGTCACTCCCCACACCCTCCAACCTCTGACTTACATCTTATTCAAGGCTAAAATTCATTATTCCTGTGGTGACCCATAAGTTCTTCATGGCCTGACCTGTTACTGCACAGCTTCACCTTCCACCTGAAATTAGTTATACTAATTACTATCCACTGCTAATAGCATGCCTGATATTAGTTCCCCAGAGTTAGCATGACACATTATCAAAATCTGGCTTACACCAATGGAGACCAGGGTGACCCCAGTACTATACCTCTTCTGCCATCTCTGGAGAGGATCATTCCTTGCCACTTGCCACTTCAGATGGAGTGGGCCTGCTTTCGCTTGTAGAAGCATAAGTCATCTCTATCTCTGTCTGTGTAGCCATCTTCTTTCTTAGATTCTCTGGTCATCAAAGACATTCTCCCACTGACTAGATGAGTCTGTATGACTGAATTCTCTTTTCAAAAGGGTATCAGTCATATTTAATTAAAGCCAACACTCTCTACCTATTCACCTTAACTTCAATAAAACAAATCTGCAAAGACCCTTTTTCTCAATGGCACATTCTAGGGAAACAAGGGTTAGGGGTTTAACATACCTTTCTTGCAGGGGCATATGGAGAGGTTCTCCATGGGGAACACAATCCAGACTATAATACATGGTTTACTTTTTTCTTATGGCCTTTGTTGTTTATCATTTCTCTCCATGGAGCAAGATCTTACAAGATTTCCAGACCAGGATATTTGTTTCTTCTGTTTGCTGATGTACAATGAGTATTCAAAGTTGTGCGGACACAGAATAGAAGCTCAGTATAAATTTGCTGAATGAAAGACTATTTTGAAGAATAGGTTGTTTTACTCATAAATGCGAATGAAATTTTACTTGGTATGGAAAATATTTTCTCTGCAGTTGTGGTTTGTCAACCTTGGTTTTGAAAAACAAACATTTGGTTAAGATTTAAAAAGACACCAAGTTTCACTTGGAAAGCAACACCACACTGGACTGTGGGAATCCTTATTTTACCATAATGATTTATTTTATATATTTCACAGCCTCTTCATGATGGTTGAAACATGTTTTTCTAAACTAATCCTTATTAAATCTTCCTGTTGTCAGGCCTAGAGGTTCTACTTCAGTAAATGGCTGACATGTACCCTGACGAAGGTAAGGATGGAGAGAGGAGAAAGAAAAGGGAGTTCCAGTAGCTGCCCAACTTAGCACTGAACAGGCTCCAACAATAAACACAAACAAGGCCTGTCTGTCAGACTGGTATAGGAAGCTGGGCTATTTCTGTCCCTGCCCCCATCACAGGTGGTCTAACCTGCCTTAGACCCTGCATCTCTGTGGCCATAACTTTCTGTTCAGTTATTGCACAAAACCCTACCTCTCACCAATCCTGGGCCTAGAGGCACATCCAGATCCCTTTTAGGGTTCCAGGGCACAGCTGTTGCAACATTTCTTCATTTAAAAATACCTTCCAAGTCCTCTCCCATTACCATTCTCCTCAGAGTCACTTTACTTTTCCAGCACTCAGCACACCTGCAAACTCTTTCCATTGTCTGTGATGATCCAGTCAGCTCAAGAGGTGCGTGATTGGAAGCAGCAGTTGTCACATGCCCATAAAGCCCACACTGCCCATATGACACCTGTATGTGTGTCTCTCACATGCATTGCTGGTGCAGCATATATAGCCTACCAGGGTCTGGATTTTCTCCTATTTGATGATTTGAAAAGCGTGTAGCTACTGGTCCTCTTTATGTTTCCTCTAGAGGCTGGAAAATCATTTCAAATATTAAAAAGTAGGTTGTATCCAACTACTAAGCTAATTACAAATCTATATTATTTGCAAATAAAAGCACATCAATGAAAAATTTACTTAGAATGATATAAAACTTACTTAGAATAATATAACAATGCAATAATATAAATGTGAATTGTATATAATATGACATTATATATTGTATATAACATTATTCCTAATATAGTGCATAACACAATTCCATAAAATCATGTAATGTAACAAAGAATAATATTACAGTTGCTATAACTCCATTAATTCAGAGTTTATTTTCAAAAAATGGGATTTCTTTCGACATTTCACTAAATGGGGGGAAATTAATAGATAGATGTAGGAATGCAGGGCTTATTTGAAGTACCTCGACTTGGTTATGGGCTGTGTTAAAGTATATGAGAATCCTGCTCAGTGAAACAATGAATCAAAGAATAACCAGGCCAAAAGAAGTGGGTTGACTATAGATCATAGCCACTTACAGAGGAAAAAAAATCAAAAATCCAAAGAGCAAACAAAGAAAAGCACAGAGGTGACAGACATCTGAGGAAATATGGACATATTACCCTAAATCATATGAAGTGTGGTAAATCAATGTTGCATCAATTAAATAAAAATCAATAATGCAAATTTAATCAATGAGATGTCTCTTGGCATTTATACAGATGCCACTATAACATAGCTGGTGAAAAGCAAAGAGAACCGTTAAGTCTCAGGGTTGGAAGGGGCCAAGGTGAGTAAGACAGTGTGGCTAGTGAGGTAATGCTAGAGAGCTGGCTAAAGTTGACCCCCCATACACACTTCCCTCAACTGTGTTCCCACTGTGTCCTGACCCACATGGATCCCTGGAAAGATGTTGCTCCGTGATTATTTTAAAGTTTCTAAGGATATCAGTGAACATGTGAGAGGGTCCCTGAGAGTAGAAAGGGTAACACAGTGAATAAGCCACCTAGTGCAGGTTGAGAAACTGCATTCAGTCTGTGAGGCTCTGGAAGCATTTTCAGTTTTGAGTCAGGGGTCTCTTGCTGTTAATATGACCACTGTTATGAGACAGCAGCCTCACTGGCATGACCCAAGCAAATGTAAGTGACTATGATTCAACAAATAGCATCTATATACACAGGCAGTGGGCTGAATTTGTGTGGGGTGCAGTTTACCCATTATATATTCTCATTTACATTTTTTAAATCAGGGTTTGTCGCTAATTTGCATGCTTTTCTTATTTTTTTAAGATTTATTTATTTATTTATGCATACAGCACTGGGGTGCAGGCCAGAAGTGCAGTGGCAGTGAGAGGATTCACCAGAGACCGAGTAGAGAGCAGAACAGGCAGGTCTATGAAGTACACTGTTGAGGGAAGCAGGAAGTAAGACAGAAGTGATCTACTCACTATGTGGGTCACCTCCCAGACCTGGGATGAACTCGTGCTGCAGCGGCTGTGGATAGCTTCGTAGTTCTCACACTTTACCCCTTGCACCACCAATGAGGCCCTACAAAACTATTTTATAATGTTTGCACCTAGTAAAACATTTTATAATATTTTCATCTAGTAAAACAAACATTTAGCAAAACTCAGTATAATTAAATGCACACATTAATCACACATGGGCATTTTGGGGGTTGATATGAAAGAGAATAAGTGATGGAAGGGGGAATTGGTAGACTCAGAAATAAGAAATATCACAGACTCAAGATTCTGTACCTTGGTCCATTTATATTTTTTCTAAAACAGGGCACATGAGTTATGGTTATGAATAAGGAATCTTACTTTCCCCACGACTTTTCAAGAACTTGAATTTCTGAGTAGGATACAGCCTAGTTGTATGCTGTGTGTGAACACAGACTGTGGCCCCTGCCTGGATGATGGGCTTTATTGTGGTGAAGACTCCTGTTACTCAGTGCAGTCATTTTTAGTGCTCTTCTTTTGAAAAATAAATGGCACTGAATAAAAATAGCAGCATTTTGTCCCATGATCAGGAAATAATGATTTGAAAAATGCCCCAGGGGAGAACAAAATTGTCAGGTTACATGTACAGTAGTTTAACTGTTCAAGATATTACCTTTGATAAAGAGTCAGAGCTCTGTCTTCCAAGCAAACGCTGTCCTTGTGTGAGACCTAGTAAGTGATAAGTTACCATGGTTCAAAGCAAGGTGTTGGGGTTGGTTTTGCATTCAAATCTTGGATCTTCCACAGCACAGCTAAATTTTATGTATCCTTTGTCAGCCTCACAGTCTTAAAGATGCCTTAATAGGCTGCTTTAAGGGTAAAGAGATCAATTTTAAAAATAAGGCACAGATAACACAGTCATATGAAGGAGTCTTATTAAGAACAGTTTATATGAGGCAGAGTCCCTCATTTTTATTCTGCATATTTCCATGAAAAGATGATTTACTCATCAACGGAGATGATGCTAGAAGATATTTATGGAAGTATTATCAACGCATTGCCTTGAGTCTCACAGCTTCTGGAAGGAACCCGGTTCCCAGTGCAAATAATCACAAACTGTTTTTAAAAGGGATGCATTTAAAAAATAAAGGTAATGCTCACAGGATCATAAATTAATTAGGAAATTAGTGAACTACATACAAAGGAAGCACACCATAAAGATGAAAGTTTCCCAGGGCCGCATATGAAACCTCGGTCTCAAAAGTCTTCTAAAAAGAGACAGAATGTGTCATCTGCACTTTTTAATTATTAACTTATTTTCTTACATTGTTGTTGACTTGTGTG
The DNA here is from genome assembly GCF_000260355.1 of Condylura cristata. NCBI lineage: Eukaryota > Metazoa > Chordata > Mammalia > Eulipotyphla > Talpidae > Condylura > Condylura cristata. Next base: position 84,407,054 of record NW_004567103.1, read on the forward strand.
CATTAACTATTTGCTTTTTCCCCTCAGTCGTAATCCTCAAAGTTCTCCCACCATCATAGCACCTGTGAATTCCCTTATCCTGCTGGTGGAACTCGAACCTTATACATCCCCCATAAAAGCTGTGTGGGTAGAGGTTTTTCCTCATAGTTTAAAAATGTATCTACCGTATGATCCATGGATTCCACTCATAGGAATCTACTCAACAGACACAAAAAACTAATCTGAAAGGACACCTGCACTCCTATGATTATTTTAGCACTACTACAAAGGCCAAAGGAAACAACCTAACTGCCCCAAAGCAGATGAATGTGTCCCCAGCATTTGGTCTTATCCAAGTCTCAAGCCCTGTGCACAATGTTGGCTCTTCTTAAGGATTCAGCCTCAGTCCATCATCTCCTTACAGTGTGAGAAGTGCCGTGAGCATGTCCAGAGCCTCAGGTGAATGCCAGGTGGTCTGGATCAATGGCATCTACTCAGTGTCTTCTGTTCCTAAATCAGTACTAAATAATTTATATACTGCTTTTTTGCACATTAAGAATTTATTCCATCCTTCTGGAATTATTTCTTAGTAAATTACAAGTATATAAAGTGATGCATATAAATTATATGAATGATAAATGTGATGTGATGTTACTAATAAATGTGTATTCTCATCATCTGAAATTAGGGAAAATAACGTGGTCATCAGGTGGAGAATTTACCCACAAACACTCTCCCATTTAATTTTTCTTCCTTCAGTTTTGCAAATCTCCCATCTCCTGACAATACCTGTGTTTATTGTTCCCTTACTTTCCTTTAAGAATGTTTTAGAATTCACAGTTATGTGTGTAGTTTCATGTCGGAGACCAGCTCCAACTTTTGAGGTGTCTGGAGGCAACACAGGCAGGACCCTAAGATGGGAAGGCGTCGGCATGCGGAGATTCCAAGAGGGGGAGAGGAGTGGGAGTGAGGAAGACACGGGAGTCGGAGTTGGGTGCAAATCTTCCTGCTCTGCCTTTAGCAGAGGTTTATTTTATACATTTCCAGCAGGCAGGGGGATGGCATTAGCATACGAAAGGGGTTAAAATCACAATCTCCTTTTTTCTAAGAAAATGGTCTGGGGTCTCAGGAAGAGGAAATTTCTTGCTAATCAAGAAACTTGCTAAAAGGTTTCAAGTACGTTTTTCTACTTTGAAGAAACTTGCTAAGAGGTTTTAAGTAAGTTTCCTTGAGGTCTAGGCATAATTTGCTCTGAATAGGAGACGTAGGTGAATTTCCTTATCTAAAGACTAGATAGTAGAATCCTGAAAGACTGGCCAGAAAGACTTTTGTGGATTGCTTTGAAGTGTAGCAGGTAAAAAACTTGACTAGCTCTAAAACAGGCAACCTGGATGAATTTCCATATCTAAAGCCAGACAGTAGGAGGTTTGAGTAATTCTGTAGAAACTGAATAGGAGGCTAGGTGAGATAGCAGAATAAGATTTGGGTTTTCCTCAGTCCAGCAGTGAGAGACTTTGCAGAAACAGCCCTTTTGTTTTTATTGATCAGCCAGTTGTTAAGTCACTTTTGACTTCAGAGGAATTTCTCACCCTGGTGCAGTGCTTGCTTGTCAGGGCAGGCAGGCCTTATGCAGCTGAGGCAATCCAATTGTAGGCTGAAAGTTGCTCAGAATATTTTGATATTACGATTATACAAAAAAGGGAGGTCATAACACAAGTTAGCATGGAAAGTCTGATCTTTCAGAGCTTTTCCCGAGCTACCCGGAATCTGTCAGACGATAGCCGTCGCATAGCTTGTGTCAGTTTCATATGATTTTAAACTTCGTAAGGATTGATTTCCTGTATCTTCTTCTAGGATGTGACTTCATTCAATATTTTCTTTGAGTTTCATAGCAGTTTTTGTATGTAATGTTAATGCATTTTCAGTATTGGATGATGTTTCTAATAATATCCATCAGCCTAGTTATGTTTCTATTGTTAGTTGATATCTGTGTTGCTTTCAGGTTACTTCTTTGCTAGCAAGGATGATCATTCTTCAGCAGTTGGGAAAATATTTGTTTAGTAGCTAGCAGTGGGATTTTGTGGTCACAGATCTGTTTATCTTCAACTCTAGTAATTATATCTAATTGTTGTCCAAAATATTTATAACAATTCTCAATTCACAAGTGATTTGTAGGTGTTCCAGTTGTCCTTTACTCTCATTAAGAATTCTTATTGTCAGAAATTGTGTTTTGTTTCAAAACAGAGATCTATTAAATGGCATTTCTTTTCAATTTTCATTTTCATTTCCTTAAATACTAATGAAATTTCGATGGCGAAATGTATGAGCCATGTGAACTTTAAGTTGCTCTTTACATATTTTGAATTTTTGTGTGTGGGGGGGTGGGGAGGCATCTGCTTCTTCAAAAATTTATTCAGGGCCTTTCTGGTGGCCTAGAAGTTAAGTCTCAGAGCTTGCACTGCTACAGCCTGAGTTTGATCCCTGGCCAGGGAACTAACCCAAAGTTGCAGCAGACTTCTCCTTACTTACCCACTGCTCCCTTTGCTCCCTTTGCAATGTATTTCAGTAGATCTGCCTGTCTGGGGACCCTACTCTGTCTCTGGGGAATCCTCCTGCCTCCCACACCATTACCCATGACCTCAGTTCTTCTGTATACTCACAAAAAACCAACAACTAAATCTTAAAACATTTATATTTATAGAAATTGTTTATGTATTCTGAATTCTAGTCTTTTGTCAGTTATATGGTAGCCAAACCTTTCTAGTCTGTGGCCTGTGTTTTTACTGCATTGCCCTTTATGCTTTTAAATGAACAGATGTTCTTCAATTTCTTTGTAGAGGAATTAATCCATTTCTTTGAAAATTTATATTTTCTGCACTTTCTTTAATAGTTTTTACTATCAGAATGATAATAATACTCCTTTCTCCTTTTATATATTTTTTAAATTTTATCTTTTCCATGGAAATATTTTCCATTTCAATCTACCGTAGGTAGAGGCTTGTCAATTTTCAGCTATTTCCACATTAATATTTTTCAGTGCCATTAATTGTAAAGTCTATTTTTCCCTACTGACTCACCACAATGAATCTATTATAAATTCAGTTTCCTTGCCCTTCTAGAGTTCAGTAAAGTTGATTGATTGGATGTTTGATGTTTTGGTAATATTATATTCAGTATCTCATGCCAATACTCACTCTGTCTTAATTACCACAGATTTTAATGACTCTAAATATGCCAAGCAATTTCTCAACATTGTTTTATTATTTAGGAATATAATGCCTAGTCTTAAGTCATTATTCTTGACATTACTATAAGTTGTTGGAGTCATGAAGGAAGGGAGAGATGTATCAATGTTTCCAAAACTTTGTAGATCTGTAGGGAGAATTACAATATCCAGTTTTACAGTAATGAGTGTTCCTATCTAGAAATAATTAATTCCTCTTTATGTACTCAGATCTTTTAAAATATTTTTTCCATTTTCATTTTTTTTTTTAAGATTTGTTCCCAGATTCCTGAGACTACGTTTTATGTTTTGAAAATCATATTTTCAATTATTTTCAGTGGTGTATATGCATATAATAAGCTTGTGTACATTGCTTTTATATATAGCAATTTGCCAAGTTTCCTTAGTATACAGTCACATCACTTGCAAATAATAAGTGGTGTGCTTCCTATTTGCAGTCATAGAATTTATTTTATTTTATTTTAGCAAACTATACTGACCGGGCTTTTTGTGGAGTAAGACTAGCTTTACATGGTACAGTTGTCTTTTTCATGATCTTAACGTTAGCTCATCACTAAGGATTATGTTTGCTCTAGGTTTTGCATAGGTATCTTCCTAACATAATTTGTTAAAGTTCTTGTCAGTCATAGAAGTTGAAAAATGTTTTATATACATATGTATATATTGAGATTTATTTATTTATGCATACAAAATTAGGGTACAGACCAGAGGTGTAGGGTGGTGAAAGGATTCACCAGAGACAAAGTGGGGAGCAGAATAGGCAGATCAACGAAATACATGGCTGAGGGAGCAGTGAACAGGAGAGGTTTGCTGCGCCATGTGTATCACCTCCGGGGCTGGCGATTGAACTCATGTTGAAGTGGCTTTAGCTTCTTAGTGCTGTGCTTTAACCCACTGTACCACTAGGGAGGGCCAATATTTATATATTTTGCATAAAAACTAGGGTATAGTTCTTATGCAGGGATTGAACTCAGGCTACAGTAGTGATAGCACTGAGACTTAACCTCGTAGGCCATCAAGGAGGCTCAGATTTTGAAATAATCTTATTGGACAATAAGATGGTGAGGGATCTGCTGTTCCAGGCAGTGGTCGGTGAGGCTTCTGGAAGTTCACACTTTTCTCTGGCCACTCTGGTACCCTCTCCAAGTCTCACCAGTCTGGGCAGGTACTGCCAGAGTCTTGTGTCAAGACTGAATTTAAATGACCAATAAATATAAAAAAGAAAAAAAAAAAGATGCTCTTCTTTAATATTCTGAGGACTATTACTTACATTATATATTGGCAAAAATGAAACACTCACATTATCCAATATTTATAAATAAGTGCAGGAAATTAAAGCTGTCTTATATAGTGAGATATGTAAACTGACACAATTTGAAGAACAATGTGACAATTTTGATAAAAATTAAAATGCAAACATGTATAATCTAGAAACCAAATTTCTGGGTGTTTCTACTCTAATATGCAGAGCTGTTTATTGGAATAGGATTTATTATGGCAAAAAAAAAAAAACTAAACTCAATAGGAAAGTGAATAAGTAAAATTGCGTGATCAAAAACTATAATAACACTTTAAAAGTATGTATTAGATCTAGATATATGGTGTAGGCAGATCAAAAAATTAATTTGGAATAGAAAAGACAAGAAGTTGCAAGATGATATGTATGGCTAAAACAAACTACTTGCTAGAAATGAGCATATCAAATTCATATTCCCTTGCAACTATTTGGAATGGCATGAAAGTCTTTCTTCTGATAGGTCTCTCAGCATGAAAGTCTTTCTTCTGATAGGTCTCTCAGCTTTTTGGACATTTTCATTATACAATTTTGAATGAAAGACCTGCATTAGAACTTGTTTTCACTAACCAATTTAAAAAGTATTTTCATGTTTATGATAGGAGGACACAAAATTAAATAATAAGTAGGTAAATGGATAAAAGTCAAAGTCAAAATATCCTTCAGCTATGGCTTTGCAGCAGATGCTCTAGAGACAGTGAGTACCCCAAGTATCAATGTTTGCACCACCAAAAGCCTTTTAAGTAACTATATAGGCTGTGTGTTTTTATGTCATTACATTCAAGTCTTACTCTATGTAAATGTTATGTGTTTACATATTATTTGTAAGATTCTCAGATTATATTTTGTTCTAGGGAATACCTCCATTTTTTCCCCTATAGATTGATGGTAGTTACTTGTTTGTTTTACACTATTTTGACTTACAAAATGTTTCATAGAAATGCTCTACTTTCATCTAGCAGGGAGAAAAATGCATCCACAATGTTTTTCTTCATAAAAATAAAACATAAGAGGCAGTTACAAAAAATAATGCTTACTAATTTGGAGTAATGAGAATTTAGTGTCTATTTTATATTATCTTTGGTCCTAATCTTATTCATTTAATTTGAAAGGGAGGAATAATGGAAAAGAGAATCAGATCAAAATTTTAGCTGAAATCCATTATATGTTACCTGATTCATATGTCATGGTAAACTTAGGGGCATGAGGTAATTAGAGGCAATGAAGAAGTAGTCAGGGGTCCAGTGGGCCATATTTAAGAATTGTTATTTCAACCAAAAAGGTAATATGGCCCGCTAAATAATTTTAAATATGATAGTGACATAATAAAAATTTTAAAGACTTCCTTCATTAAGAGTTATTCATTGGGGAAATATTTTGAAAAATGATGATGTTCTCTTTATTCATAAGATAGTTAATACCAATTTCCACTTTTGCATAATTAAGCTATATTTTGCGGTAGAAAATTCCAAATGACCTTGATATTCAGAAATTTCTTAGAAATTTTGCTTTGAAAACTTTTTTACCCTCCTTTGATCTATATTATATCTTTTCTCCTTTCTTCCTTCATTTCTTCCTTCTAATTTCCTTCCTCCCTTTCTACTCTCTTTCTTTCCATTTTTCTCTTCCTCCTTTCATAATTTTAGGGGATAAAGTCAGGCACAAAAATGGACACTAATGAGTACTTTGCAGTATAGCGATGGACAAATATAGATCAGAATGACGTACTATTTTCCAGAGCAGTCATTTCAAAATAAGCCAAAGTAGCCATATGTATTACTACTTTTTATATACTTTTTAAAATGGCCCAAAACTATGTGGTTTTTTTTTACTCAGATTTAAAGTACTTTTGCTTCTTTTTATCTTCTCCAGGAGTCGTAGCACCTCTGCAAATGGTTGCCACTAAAACTTCAACAGTAAAAATAAATAAATAAAATAAAATAAATGGCCTATGTTAGTTGTAACAATAGGCAATACATGAATCACTTTCTCTTAAGTTTATAATAAATACTTCCTCAAATGTAATTTGAGGATTTTTTTTTTTTGAAAAAAAAATCATGATACTGCTCCAATTTTATGCAAAATGCTTAAACTGGTCAATTTTATGTTTTTTTTCCTCTTTCAGTGAATACCATAAGTCCACAAGTTTCTTGTGACTTGCTGAAGCTTACATTTTCCGTCTGGAGATCACACAGGGTCGTTCTCATTATTCACAGAAGACAGTGGCTAGGCATGTGCCTTGAGGGTCTGGCAGCCTGGGGAGAGGAAGGTTCACATCTCATCCTTCTACCTGACATCCAAGTGCAAAACAGTGTCTGGCACTGGTATAAGTGTCTTCAAGGATAACTAAATTGAGGTGACAGATCAAAATCCTTAGGGAAATGCTGCCAAAGCCCTCTCTTGGTATGTGAACTACTTATAAATCTAGCTAAGAGATGCAAAAACGATTAAAGTAAAAATAAAATCAACCAACACCTATAAACCAGAGACATTCTATATGATAGAAGAAGAGAATAAGATCAAAACTGGGGCTGGAAGAGCACAAGGGACTATGGTGATGGCACATGGGTGAAGTGGTGGTGGGAATTCCATGGGGATTGCAACTGAGATGAAAATATGTACAAAATGAAAAAACAATGTAAATATATATATATATATATATTTATACACACACACACACACAGAGACACATATATAATTAAAAGGAAAGGAAACTAAATAAAATTTTAACTATAAATGTAATGATATTAAGTGTAATGAATTATCACAATCATGGAAATTATATGTATCAATCAGAAGATAGTCAATTATTACTGATTTTTGAATCAGTAATGATCATTTTCTTAATTTTTTTTTAAAGATTTATTTATTCATATACAACTGGGGTACAGGCCAGAGATGCGGAGGGTGAGAGGATTCACCAGAGACAGAGTGGGGAGCAGAACAGGCAGATCGTGAAGTACACTGTTGAGGGGAGCAGTGGGCGGGTCAGGAGAGGTCTGCCACACCATGTGGTCTCCTCCGGGGCAGGCGGGAATCGAACTCATGCGGAAGTGGCTTTAGCTTCTCAGTGCAGTGCTTTAACCCGCTGCGCCACCAGGGAGGGCCAATTTTCTTAATTTTTACAACAAGTTTTTTTGTATGTTATCACATACAGTCATACTAAAAAATAATAACTACTGTTTCAGGACACAGAAAACAAAAGTCCCGAGGGGTTAGATAAATTACTCAAAAGCGTGCATGGGAAACTTCCTTTTCTGCTGTCCCAGTCCGCAGATATGACAAGGCTGTCTACAGCACAGCAGAGTGCTTATCACTTTCCCCAAACTCACAATAGAGAAACAGACAGAACCTAGCATGTGAAACAGAACATAACAGCAGCCCCTTTGACTGCAAACTAGGGACAGAAATGTGACCAGGGTGTCAGAATAGTTACAAGAGAAAAGCTGTGTTTAAAATCAATTTTAAAAATTAGGATTTTGTGTACTTGGATTTATTCTGAAATAGCTACAAAAAAGGTTGAAAAGAAACAACCTTTCAAGAATGGACTATTCAATATTCTATAGTCTTGTTTCATCTTAAGTATCTATATTGGCAAAGTGTCATACATTCTACTCATTAGCTTATCATTGATATTGTGTTGTTTTTTCTTTTTTTTGCCCCAAATCACATGTGTCTCTTTGAGATCTACTCTAGTCATTAAAAGAAAATTCCGAAGCATATTTTAAAGTTGTGTGCTGTAGTGTAAAACAGTCTGATGCAAATTCAAATATATATACTTTTTATATGTCAAATTTCTCAAAAGAGCCAATGTGAAAAATATCAATATGATAACTAAAAAACTAGTTTAAAAAACAATGTAAAAGAATATGTTTTGTTACAGTTCTAGTATTTCTGGACTAAGCCTTCTTTCAATGTTATAGTCAGGGAAAGGGGCACCCCTGAACCTCCAAACCTGCCTGTTCTAAGCAGGTGCTGCCATCTGCCTCATCAAGATAAAACATATAATATTTAATGGAAAGGAACTTTAATACCATTAGTGTGTAATACAGAAAAGACAAAAACTATAGTTTACAAATCAAGCACCCGAAGTTACCCATCCCTTCGTGGTTTTACCACCCAAATGGGATTCTCCCAAATCAAGGCCTGAAAGCCTGCTAGTAGTCTAAAGCACCCACTGGTGGGAACCCATAGAAAAGGGTCAGAAACAGCCAGACAAGTTTGGGAGGAAAATAGCAAAGTCAAAATTAAGATAAAAAACTATGATAGTTAATTCCGCATGAATCTCTCATCCATATCTGTTTCAACCAGTCCCTGACCAAGAAACAAGCACACATGTCTCTACTCCCTGTGCTTCCCTCAGGTCTCTTTCTGTCTCTCCAATCTCCTCCTTTTCATCTTCAGTCTCTTCTCCAGCTGCCGCTCTTCCCTGCTCAGTGCCACCCTCCCTTGGGTGGGGCAGGGAACCTAGAAACTCCCCTTTTCCTGGGGACCACCCTGTTACACCAATTTCCTACTCATGATTTCACTATTTCAATAGTAATTCAAGTGTCATTAGATGTATACTACACATGAATTGCAAGAGTGCCAACACAGCCTCACAATTCTTGAAGGTCTTGGAGGAAGATACTGATTTTTAAAATTGGATTCTACCTACTATCTCTTTAGTAGTGTAAAACAAAGTATTAAAGCAAGGCAAGTGTGAGAGGGGGAACCAATGGGTCCAGTGAGGGGTAGACTACCAACAAGCAAGGGAGGATAGTTTTAGGAACAGTTTGCAAATCAGCATTAACTAGTCCAAAGGACAGAGGGAATCTGAGAGGCCACAGTTAAAATAAACTGTGGAGGTCAGGACATATCTCTCTGGTGTTCCAGGAAAAAAAGTTCCTTTATCAGGAAATTGAAACCAATTAGTTGCAACTCCTGGGTACAAAAGGATTAGGTCAAACTAACCTGAAATTAGAAAATATTCTCCAACCTCTGCTGTGTGTTTTGTTGACTCTGCAAACCCTGAGATTCAGTTGTTCAGGTGTTCAGGTGTTCAGGGTAAGTTCAAATGCCATGTAATAATATCTCTGAGAAGGGCCTTAAAGGACTGTCATTTTGGAGTTCAACAGTAGCTTTTAATTCCTAAGTAGTCATTTAGTTACAGTTTGTTTGGATATTGATTCTTTCGTAGATACTGTAATAGAATTAAGCAGCATATAGAAAATCATTTGTGTCGTTGTCTAAATGTTTCAAGGCTGCAAGTTTGGTCAAAAGATGAGAGCAAGTGAAAAGAATAGATGGAAGTGTTCTGGGTCAATTCTTCATGGTAACAAAATAGTCAATACAGGGAAGGGCGATCTAGTGCCCATCACAGCTCTGACCTTGGACAAGTTACTTGAATTCTTTGAATACCAGTTTCTTTGTAAATCCAGGACAATGATGCCTAACTCAGAATGAAGAGCAGTCAGTGAATTAATTTCTATAGATCACTTGTCTCCGATACCTATTATCTTAATTTAATAAATGCATGTGCTACCATAATGGCAGTTTATATAGAAACCAAAACTGCATGCCGTGGCCTTTCCTGCATACACACTCTGTTAGGCAGGAAAACCTGTCCATATTTTATCCATATTGAAATCAGCCCTTCTCCTTCTCTTTTCCCAAATTTATGGGACCACAACAGAAGTTCTAAATTATTTCTGCATGTTACTACAAGAAATAGATTCCAAACTTGGGCTAGTAGGAGTAGTTGCATGAAATAGTAAAGTGACAGAATCTGGAGAGAATGACCACTAGTGTTATAGGACTTTGCCAATCCAAACAACAAAACCAGCCTCTAAACCAGAAACACTGGAGATTGGGGCACTTGATTCTGAGTCAGAATCTGCATTTTATTAAAATCTCTAGGTAGTTAATGCTCTCAATTAACTTTTGGAAGCACTTTTCCAAGTAGTTCCCCCAATAAATCATCTCCTGGACCTAGACCACAGTAGTGAGGATGCTGGAATGGGGTGAAGTACTCTGGAGATGATTGAAAAGGGCACTTTATTGGGTTCTACATAAGTAAAGGAACAAAAAGACTACCCAATGCAAGCATCTATTGATAACAATCCACAGATATCAAGCATTCACAGGTATCCATCTATTTAAATATCAGTGAAAACAGCACATCTTTTTTTTTCAGTATTCATATAAATGCATTCCAACTCTGTGCAGCAAATATAATATTTAGTATCAAATGATATGCTTTCACATTTTTTTTCTCATTTACTAAATTTACTCCTGAATTAAAATTCCACTTAGACTGGAATGTCTTGCTAACACATTATATAGACTCCAAGGAACTAGACTCTGTGACCCAGTTCATCAAAATGTACTTGAAAAACTCTCAGTCCAATGCCATGCATTAATGGTTTTATTTTCTTCATTCTGTCTTTTCTTTCCCCAGGCTTGACTCATAGCCACTTGAGAGAGCTAAAGCTGACAGAGAAAGTGAAAATCCTCTGCTTTTTTGCCTGCAGGAAATGCTTGGCAAGAGATTTCCAAGCGATGCTGTCATCAAAGCTAAACTTAACCTTGTTCAGGAAAAGAGCCCTTAACTTTCAAACCAACTCCTTGTCAGACCCGTTCAACTTGCAAAGTACAATAGTGGTGGGGGAGAATAGAAATAGCAATGAATGCATTTCAGTTTGAAGTTACTGAGACTTGAAATGATGACTTCTCATGTTTGGCAATGACATTAAAGTTAAATGTCTCGGTTCACGGGCACTTACCACTCCCTTCATCTCCATTAATCTTTGCTCACAGTTTTGAAAATATACTACTTTCTGTCTTCGGCAATGAAATGAAAATTTCCCAGGGTTATAATTGCTTTCCAGTGTGTCTTTCTTCATGTTATTTGATTGCTAAAGATTTCCTCCAAAATGGGAGATATTTAGTGAACACAATACAATGTATTTTCCTGCTATTTTTAATCTGTTCATGCATAATTTGAAGGGTTGGGTAAGGGAAAAAATGGAAATTGAACTCATCTAACCATGACAGATTTGCAAACTCTGAATACAACTCAAACTTTATTGATGCTTTTAAATTATAGCATCAAATACCTGGACATGTCCATATAACACTTAATAGTGCTTTATGTCTTCATAGCTACAGCCAATGTCTCTTTTAAAATCACAATTGTAATTCAGGATGAGCAAGAAGAACATTTTACGAGGGAAAATAGAACATGCTGAAGCATTTTGCCTGGAACAAGCTTTTATTTTTAGCTTGTCCCCAAAAATTCATTATCTAGGGCCCTAAAATGTCTCAAAAAATCATTACATTTGAGTGTTTGGTAGGTCATTTTATTGAATTCTGAAGGATCTTATTTGATACTAGGTGGGTAAGCTCTCTGGACCATAGACACAATTGGTGATATGGATTGTCTGCAGGAACCTACCATTTCCTGTTTCTGGGAAGCATTCATTTTCTAGAGTATAGTTTGAATACCACAACTTGATCCTATAAATTATATTCAAGATTTTTATTGTTAGAAAAAGTATTTACAAAAGTAAAATCTATAATCTGAGGGTCTATGAATAATTAATATTTAGTTTTATGTAAAGCAGGGTCTTCTCTTGTGTCTTTCTTAGCTTGGATCCATTTTGTGAGTGATAGTTAAAAAAGAATGTCAACAACAAAGGGACAGCTTTGGGATAGAGCCCTGAACTTTACCTGGCTCCTTCCCTTCCAGTGAGAAAAATAAAAGCCATGAAGGATGGAAGGGAGCCAGCTGTGAAGTGGAGACCATCACTTACTGGTCTCCCCCACAGTGTAGAAAGTCAGACCAGACTTAGAGATAAATGAAAAGAGATAGCCATTTCAAATGTTGAATGTATTTTCACTGCTCAATTTTAGAATTCAAATTTATGCACTCTCTAAAAATTACTTCCTTATTCAAAAATCTTTACAGAGACTTTCCAGGTAATTATAATGTTATACTTACCATTAATTGGACACTTTCTATGTGCCAAGTACCGTTCTCTCTGTTGGTGGTTCGTAATAACCTCATTTGTCACCATCCTCCTGTAGAGAACAAGCACCATCATCTTCATTTTCCATGGAGGGAAATTGCTGCATAGACAAGGGATTGCATTTGCCTAATTTTGCCAAGTCTGTCAGTGCAACTAAATGAACAAGAGGGGGGAAGGGACATACCATTATAATCTCTTTCTATTATATTTCATACTTAACACAACATAGCTTGCACACTCATGTGATTTGCACAGTAAGACACCCCTCCCTATTTGGGGACTTATTTCCCAAACTTTCAGAGCCTGGAAAAAGTCCTAGGGTGAGATGCCTTTGCCTTCCCAGGTAATCCCTATGTGACATTGATATCTGTGGTTCTCACCTGTCCAATGTCACATTCCTGACTGCCTGACCTACGTGAGATTCTTTTCAGCAAAGTTCAAATAAATAATATGTTTGGAAATCAGACACAAGCGAAAATAGGAACGATGATCTCTTTTTTAAAATGTTGTATATTGTTTTACACCCTTGTTACTGTATTTTTTTTTAAGATTTATTTATTGATGCATACAAGAACTGGGTTACAGGCCAGAGGTGCAAGGGAGTTAGAGGTAACTCCCTTCACCAGAGGCAATGTGGGGAGCAGAACAGGCAGGTCCACTGAAATACACTGCGGAGAGCAGCAGCAGTTGGGACAGGAGAAGTCTGTGGTTCACCTTCTTGGCCAGGGGTTCAACTCGTGCTGCAATGGCTGGTAATAGCTAGATAGTGCTGTACTTTAACCCCTTGCACTCCCAGAGAGGGACAATCCTTGTTACTGTTAGGACAGTATAAGATTTAGCTGCCCAGTGCCTACCCAAGTTCTGAATCTCAATGAAAGACTGTCCTTTAATCCAGTGACTGCTTCCCTGTGAGCATTGCTGTGAGTGTGATTAATACAGGGAAACATGGCCCTTGGTTTCAAACAACAAAATGTCTGATGTGTGGCAAGATCATTAGCACAACAGCCTGTATGGTGTTTGGTCCTCTTAGTGGAGGACAAGACATGAAAGTCCCCAAAAAGGAGAAAGTGGGGAATATTCAGGACAGAGTCAAATATGAAGGGACAGAGAGGTGTGACTCAGCATTGACAAGATGATAAACAACAGAGTCTGATCATGAAGCACATGTACAGAAAAAAGGAGCTAGAATTTTATTCTGAAGGTTTCTGGAATTACTTTTTGAAAGGTTTGGCCCCAAGTTTACAGCACCAAGATGAAAGGTTTGGCGCAGTTAAGAAATAGAGAGATGCAGACAAAGTTTCTGACAGGCAGGAACTTTTTTGCTCTCCAAGGCAAGGTTCACTGACTCCCATGGTGGTCAGAGAAGTCATGCACGCTAGGGAATATGGGTAAGCTTTTAGACAGTATGGAAATTGTTTTTTAGAAACTGATTCATCAGTGACACTTAATAGGCCAGCCCAGCAGAGTTGATTCCCCCAGAGTTGATTCTGTTCCCAGAATTTAGGAGGCTCCTGGTTTATAGACACAAACAGTCCCAGATTCAAGGTTCCAGTCCCTGCCCTGTCCTAGCTTACACTTGACCTTACACTTTTCAGATCAATGTGATCATCTTTTCTCTTGATTATGATATTCATTGTTCACTATAATTAAGAAGGTCACTTTATAATCTTATAGCGTGCCATTTGAATATATATATATATATTTCTCCCATGATGATTTATTATATTCATCTGAAAGTAAAGATAAGGAGCTATAAATTGCAAGTCATTTTAATGTATGATCATTCATTATTACTGTGCTTGATTTAAATTTCCTAGTTTTAGAAATTGTTTTGTGAGCATTGTTATTCCAGATCACTGGGATAACAAAATAGAGTTATTGAAACCAGAAATCCTGAAACTGTCCTTTACTCTTAGCTCTCTTACAGTTCTCCAAGCTGTGATTATTCTCATAAAATATCACTAAATTTTCTTACCTTCTCTTTTTTTCCCAAAGGTCTTCACTGATCTTCCCACCACAAATCTTTTGCCCTGATAGCTGTCCTAATCCTTAGGACAGTTGACATACACATATGTGCATGCTGCATTCTCAATCAGAAATAAGAATAAACTTCCTGAAATATATATTGGTGTGACTCTGTCACCCAAAGCAGTGTTTCTCAGCTTTATAAACTTATGATCTAAAACACAAATTTGGGGGCCTCCTATGTTAGAACAAGGTGTTAGGAAGCTGCACTATGAAGCTATCCACAGCCACTGCCACACAAATTTGATCCTCAATAAACTTCTCCTGTCCCAACTGCTGCTTCCCTCAGCAATGTATTTCAGTATATCTGCCTGTGCTTCTCCTCACTCTCTCTGGTGAATCCTACCTCTACATCTCTGGCCTCCACCCCAGCTTTTGTGTGGATAAATAAGTAAATCTTTAAAGAAATACAAACTTGGAAAGTCCAATTTTAATAGGCATAACATTTTTAAATAAACCAACTATAGAGTCTAAAATAAATGTAATTATTCCCAAAATAGTTATCCCTTATCCCTTTCAATGCTATATAAAAGCTGTGTCTCCTTTTATGATCAAAACTCACTATTATGGACCAGAGGAACATGGTGCTTAGCAAGTTATGCTTAAGAACTAGTCGTTAAATACAGAAAAGTGAATGCAATGATGCTTAGAAAGTATGCTATGTTTGCTACTGAGGCATAAGTGATGTGGGAAGAAAATAACTCTTTGAACGGTATTATTCAATGAACTCTAAAAAGGTGATAAGAAAACAAGGTTAAAATAACCTGGATGGGCAAAGTCTAAATGATAAGCTAGAATATAGGATGAAGGAATGATGAAAAGGAAAAGAAATTAATTTGTAACTAGTTATGTGATCATCAGTGGATTAAATATAAATTGTCTTGTTTTGTTGTTAAAATAAGTGTATAAATAGTTATTATCCTCATTATACCTAAAAAACACTGATATTAAATAAATAACTTTCCCAAGGATATCAGCTGCGGATCAGACGCCGGATCCAGACTCAGCTAGAATCCAAGGTCTGCGCTCTTCCCAATCACACTGAAATGCTTTCTGGTAGTATTTTCTCATCGACAAAGGTCATAATGTAAACATTTGTTCAGATCATCAGTACACATTTACCTTATCCACTCATGGATGCTCGGTATTGGCCTCATTGGTTGTGCTATCAGCCAAAAGATCTATCAGTCTTTTTAATCTGGTATTTTCTTAAATTCTAGTGAATAGGTTGGTACTACACAGATATTTTATTGTTCAAATAATATATGTATATATTTTACATAACTGTGTGCATTTTTCCATCTCAGTTGTAATCCCCGTGGGCTTTCCACCACCAAATCACCCATGTGCCATCACCGTAGTCCAGTGCATTTCCCTCCCTCCCCTGTTTTTCATCCCATTCCCCACCCCACCCCATAAAATGTCTCTGGTATATAGCTGTTCATTATTATTATTATTTTCTCGGCTAGCCCATTATACTCCTGCTGAGTGAAACCAGCCAATAGTTTTCCTTTTCTTTCTGGCTTATTTCACTAAGCATGATCTTTTCAAGCTCTATCCATGTTGCTGCAAAAGGCATTTATTTATTTATTTATTTATTTTGGTTGCTGAGTAATATTCCATGGGGTACACAGGTATTTTAGTGTTTCCTTGAGGTATGCCATAGGGTTTTATGAATGTGTGTCAATTGATTGAGCTTCTCTTTAATATCTTGATTTCCTGAGTAACTAGGATGCTAAGTGAGATTTAGAATCATTCAGTACAGGATCTTGATTAGCTGTTGGAAGTTTAGTTCTATTGTGTTAAAAAAAAAAAAAGAAAGAAAGAAAGAAAGAAAAAGATAGGGACTGAGAATTACACCGCCCTTGAAAAGAAATTCTCATGTAACTGCAGAACAGAGGTACAATGTCAAAGATTCTTCAGTCATTTCCTTTATTTTAATATTCCACGCATAATCATTTCAGCAGTGAACTTTTTAAAGTAAAAAAGACATCATCTTTACTTTCATTGTTTTCAAGATTTGGATCTCACTTTTCCCATTTTCCCAATCTTATCCTGTATATACCAATAAGTTATTTATTAAATTTTGCTTAAAAACCCACAGAACTAGAACCTGATTTTGGCACTGTACTTCATGAAGATGTTGTGTGTATATGTAAATATGTATATATGGTGGAGAATGTTGATAGGATAAGAACACAGAGAGGAGGCATATAAATGTAAATTTGAATTTAAATAACTTTTAAATAGGTAAAATAGGTATTTTGTTCAATGGTTTTTTTTTTTTTTTTTTTTTCCTCTTTTAAAACCCTTTTAAGTAAACCAGCTGCCACTCTTGGCTTGTTATATTCAAGAAATATCTAATCCCTTTCCTTTAGGGATCTTTTCTATTCTACCCACTAAATATTTCATGTCTCCTAGCTAACCCAGTTAAACTAGGACCTTTTGAATCCTAAGGCTTAATAGCTTTAGTATATTTACATTTACAGGTAATGCTTTGGGGCATGGCTGTTTAAAGCTGCTTCCTAAAACATGCTCCTAGGTCCTGATTTTGTGAGTTGAACTTTATTTCCTGATTCTTTAATGAGATTTCAATCCCCATCAATTACACCTTGTGCCTATGCTCAACCTGATATCTGTTAGTTATTCATTCTTTGTTCTTTCATCCTCAGGCCTTATTTGAAAGCCACATTTAAGGACGGCATGACTAGTAAGTCTTTGTAAAGATAACATATTGAAAAGGGCTTTTAGAAAGGGTGAGCTAATGAGAGTGAATTCCAAGAGTGAACTAAGTTTGTTACACAAATCATAACGTATTTGAAAACTTGGAACTAGGATCAAATTGCAAGACAAAAATTAAAGTGAATATAAATTTGAGAAATCTTTCTAAAACCAAAAAGCAATGGTAAAACTTACATCTTTCATCTTCTTACTCAGCATTTAATGAACATACATATAACATCAGGTACTGAATGGCAGGGTGAAAAACAAGTCTTTCCCTAACACGATGCATTATATTCTCCACATGATTAACATATCATATGCCTCTCTGAAGAGAGACTTAGGGAACATTTGCTCAGCTAGATTAAGTCATTAATAAATTAGCTTTAAGAATAATCAAGGGAGGCCCTCCCTGGTAGCACAGCAGGTTTAAGCACAGCACTAGGAAGCTAAAGCCACTTCAGCATGAGTTTGATCCCCACTTGGGAGGTGATCCATATGGCACAGCAGACCTCTCCTGACCTGCCTGCTGCTCCCCTCAGCAGTGTACTTCATCAGTTGCCTGTTCTACTCCCCACTCTGTCACTAGTGAATCTTCTCATCACCCCTGCACCTCTGAACCGTACCCCAGTTCTGTATAAATAATAAATCATTAAAAAAAGAATAAGAAAGGAAATATAAAGAAGTTGATAATAAATCCAATATTTCTAAACTAGGAATTAAAAAAAAGAAGAAATTCAGTGTCACTATCAGGAGAAACACAGTAATCTGAAATGAAGCCAATTTAGGAGTATTTGTTTTTGCAACCATTAAGTTTGGGGTAACTTAACTCACATAGATCCATGTTCATACAAGTATATAAGTGAAAACCCAGTTAAAAGAATTAAACTCAGATGAGATTGTCAAACAGAAGACTGACCCTTGCCCATCCATGATGCATTCCTGTTATTGTTTTAGGAATTAGGAGCGAATTTTCTGAAAGAGGTTGTGCAAATAGTTATACCAACCTAGGTTCAAAGCCCAGTTTAAACACTGACTAGAGTGTGAAATGGGCAAAGAAAGTTGTATATTCTTCATTGGTCCTGCCCTCTTCCCCCATGATCTGACCACCTAGATAAGGAGCCACATCAGAAGCATTCTGTGATTATGGTTTCCCATGAGCCCTTGTTAGAGAGCTTATTGGGTTTTGCTATGAAAACCAATACATAGTTCTTTCAAGATACTTTCAAGTGAAAATCAATGACTCCAAATCAACCCTTTCTTAAAATTTTGAATAGAATTATTCTAAAAGCTCCTGGAAAGAAATCCAGAGTCCTCTTATTAGTCACCAGGCAGAGTATGCACTTCTTATGTATGTCACTGGAGCCTGCTTCACCTCACCTACCTTTTACTAATCACCACTTTGCTGCTGAGGGTCATGTCTAGGTACACTGTGAAAAGGAGTTTATAAAAATGCTGTTACTCTCTTTAAAGCCTTCTAGAGTCTCTAGTACCTGTACTGTTCTCACTTAAGTTTGTGGAGCCAATGTGAATAAGATACTGCCATTTAAGCTGTGACATCTGTAACATATGAAGGATAAATGAGTGAAAGTAGAACAGCACCAGTACTCCTGGATCCTAACATAAAGAGATCTTTGCATGTAATTGTAAATATAGAATACAGATTGTCCCTCCATGCAAACTAGATGTTTTGCTTCTTGAGCACAAAGGAGGTTTTCAAGTTCTTTCTGTTTTCCTACAGCAAAGAGCACAACAGTGTGTATCCAAGAGGTTATCAAAAATTAAGCAATGCGTTAAGTTGGAGATGGATGTCAAGAATAAAGAAGGCTTAACCTTCTTTTCATGACTCATTTTACAGAGCCACATTCCTTAGTCTGCTCATTATGAAGTCATTTATTTTTTAGGCTTTCATTGGAGAAAACAAGGGCAAGGTCAGATTCAAGAGAAATATTGGAGAATTTATTTTTGATGTTTTCTAAGTGAAATTATAGGTAATGAGGGGGAAAATAAATGAAGCCAAAAGTATGAGTTGTCACATCTAAGCACCATTGTAGACAGTACACAAAATGCATGTTTTATGTCTTTTAAACAAAGTAGGCCATTAAGCGTGCAATGCTAAGAGGGATTTTATCTCACCTATAAATACAAGTGATTTTTTAAGCTCCAAATCCCCATGTACTGACAATTTACTGTGGTAATCAAGATGATGCTCACAATTTAACTTTAGGACCATCTGTAACTCTATTGGTATTTTAATAATAATAAATAAAATGTTGGCAACAAGAAAGCATGTTATTTAAAGTAGGATCATCTTAAAGAGTCAATGATAATTTCTAAAAAAAAAAAATCTGTGTAAATATAACATTTACTAGAAGTCTCTTCAGTGCCTTTACCTTTTAATTAACATGAAAGAGGACCTACAGTATTTAATTGTACATATATATATATATATATAAGAACAAATTATCCCCATTATATGAGATTAAGCATATAAAATACCACACTTGTTTTAGGAGCTCATACAAATATTAACAAAGAAACAAATCATTTCTTTTTTCTCTTTCTTTTTTCTCGAGTCCTTTGTTTCCTTTGCTGTAAGAGAAAGAAGTGTTGAAAAAAGAGATAAGGAAGACAAGACTAATACAGATCTAATACAGATGCTTTTTTTTTTTTTAATTTTTTTTTAAAGATTTATTTATTTATTCATACAGAACTGGGGTACAGGCCAGAGGCTCAGGGGCGGTGAGAGGCTTCACCAGAGACAGAGTGGGGAGTAGAACAGGCAGATGGACGAAGTACACTGCTGAGGGAAGCAGCGGGCGGGTCAGGAGAGGTCTGGCTCGCCATGTGGTCTCCTCCGGGGCAGGCGGGAATTGAACTCATCCGGAAGTGGCTTCAGATTCTCAGTGCTGTGCTTTAACCCACTGCGCCACCAGGGAGGGCCAGTGCTTTTTAAATTATAATGAAAATGATAAACAATTTTGTTTTTCTGTTATGCACAAAATCAAATATGATCTTCCTTGTACAAAAAAAAATCCATTAAAAAAAAGTTACGAAAGTACTATAAGTAATGCTAATGAAGCTAGCAGTCACCATCTGAGTTTTGGTTCAATCTTGTCCACTAATAATAACCCTGGATAGTTTTGTCATCTCTAGAAACCTAGAAAACCCATTTGTAAAGTCAAAGGCATGAATTGCACAATTTCAGAGGGTTCTGGTTTAGCTATCTTCCTAATCTGTGTATGTAATTCCTTTTCAGCTAGAACTGGATCATTTTTGTTCAAAAACTAAGGAATAGGGTCCTCCTGGTGGCATAGTGGGTTAAAGTGCTACACTACAAGCTTGCTGCAGCCCCTTCAGAGACAGCTTGATCCCTGGCACGAAGGTGACCCACATAGCACAGCAGAGCTCTCCTGACCCGCCCACTGCTCCCCTCAGCATTATACTTTGTAGATCTCCCTGTTCTGCTCCCCACTCTGTCTCTAGTGAATCCTCTCCCCATGCCTGCACCTCTGGCCTGTACCCCAGTTCTGTATGTATAAATAAATTATTCTAAAAACAAACAAAAAAGTAATAAAGAGAACTGAGTCTATTTTAGTGTTCACCCCAGCTACACTGCTATAGTTTACACCTATGGGTGCATGGGGTAGGAAGTGACTTTATATTACAAAGAATAATTGTGACCTTGTCTCTGAAGTTATTTATTAAAGAAAAATAGGGACTAATAAATCACAAGTGAATAACAGCTTATATTTATATATATATTTTTTTTTAATTTAATCTATTTTTTTTTCCAACAAATCTTTTGGGAACACATTTTTTTTAAATATTTTAGTATGTCAATGTTAATCTATTTTTTTTTCCAACAAATCTTTTGGGAACACATTTTT
>NW_004567103.1:84428315-84487505 GCF_000260355.1 Condylura cristata
TATTTTTTTTTTCCAACAAATCTTTTGGGAACACATTTTTTTTAAATATTTTAGTATGTCAATGAATCCACACAATAAGTCTGATTTCTGGAAAATGATTCTTGGGGAAGTTACTGGAGTCTATCTAGATAGTATGTCCATTAGGAACCACACTTTTAGAATGTTAGTTTTTTGTTTTGTTTTGTTTGTTTTTGTTTTTTAACTTGAAATCTCTTTGGCTGGGTCTCTTCAACCTTTTCTATATATTCTCATGTAATTACAGATGCACATACACACCCATTTTTGAAGGTGTAAGCTGGGATTTTATTATTCTGCATCCTTACTATAAGCAGACCGAGATGTGAACAGAGTTTAAAATTGCAATACAACAAGGTTTTGCTTATTTAAAGCCCCTAGGAAAGGTGGAACAGATGGTGTTCATTTACTTCCTTCCACTCCTATGTTTTGGGTGGTGATGCCCAGTCTCCACAAGGCTGCCAATCCTCAGAGAATGGGTGCTGAGCGGGCAATGTCTCCACTTACCCACAGTTCTTCAGTTTTTAATGCCCCACTCCTTCCCTAACATCCTTCTCATCTGACATGTTGTAAACCTTTAGTGCAAAAAATTCTACTTGTGATACTAATTTTTAGGCATATTTTGTGACATAGAAATGAGATACCTAAAGTTGTCCCAATTGGATTTGATTACTACAGATACCATAAAACAATATTTTTATATACGGATGCATGTTCATTCTGTGCTTATAAAAATATGGACTTTTTTCCATCTATTCTCATTCTTACTTTAAAATGACTCTGTGTGACTTCCCTGGTGTACAAGGGATAAAGTTTCAGCACTGTGAAGCTACCCACAACCACTGCAGCACAAGTTCAATCCCAGACCAGGGAACTGACCCCAATGGCAAAGTAGACCTCTCCTCTCTCACCCACTGTATTTCAGTAGATCCGCCTGTTGTGCTCCCACTTGGTCTCTAGTGAGTGAATCCTTTCACCCCTCCCCACCACACACGCCTCTAGCCTATACCCCAGTTTTTGTATGCGTAAAGAAATAAGATTAATCTTTAAAACAAAGAAAATAAAATGTCTCTGGTTGGATATGTCAGAGATGACTCTTCATTTTTCAGACAATGGAGATCAATTAAAATAGTGCATTGACATGAGTCATCTACAATCACCAAGTCGAGAGAAGAAGTACACATAGTATACAACACAGTTCTCCTAGCTCTTCTCCTGATACATCCCACCTTCATAGGTTGTCCCAATGTGAATTAAAAAAAAAAAAATCTACTTGTTTTTCTCAGATGTGCTAGATTATTTTCCTTCTATTTTAAGAATAGGAAACATTTCTGCAAGTAATGCACACTTGCAACTTTTGAATTATTATATGAACAAGATTTTAATTCCCAATGATGAGGTAATTTGGTTAGAATGTGTTCTCAGTTTAAGTGACAGGATTTTTCAGTTTGTTCGAGAAATGACAAAGACAGCTAGCTACTTGTCTAGTGGGTGCTGAGGTTATTCACTTTCTGCAATGAATTTTCTCATTCTTATCACTTATAGGGGAAGGAGAGCAAAAGTTCTGGCATGTTTTGTGGAAGCCAATACTATAAGGTACAGGGCCCAGAGGAAAAGAGTCCTAGGCAGCCAACTATAACCTTGATTAAAAATAATAAATTATTAAATAAAAATTAATAAGGAAAAATCTTCTTTCACCTTTCCACTAGCACAAATTATATTTAATGGGTTTTGCTAACTTATAAACTGGAAATGCTGGCTCCAGATAGTATGCCCCGCTTTGCTTGTATGAAAGACTTGTCTTCATATCTAATTTCATTAACCAAAAGAAATCCACTGAGGATTCCACATTTGTTTTCAATAGCACACTCCCCAAACACTGAGAACAGGCCTGACAGCTGCCCCTCAGAACTAGTCAGTACAAATGGTGTGTTTAATCACAGTATTTCTGATTACAGTGGTGTAATTATAGGTTTTATGTGTTATATGATATTACTTTGTAGTTTATTTCTTGAGTCTTCCAATGTCCAAAACATTTCCACATAAATTAATGGTAATGACTTCTTTACTCCACTTCAACGTGCGAAATTTCATAATGTTACAAAACACTTTAGGAAAGTAGGAAAACCTGTGCAAGAAATACTATTTTTGAACAGAACTTATTAGCTGGTGTTAACTTGCCAGTGGCCTTTGGAAGCCTTCTTCTCCCTGAGGCCACTGACTGTGAAGGAGGAGTGCCTCAGGCTGGAGAGGAGGAAATGTCCCTTGTCTGAACTGCTAGACAGTTGGTTGCCATTTTACATGCTTGAATGTGACCTTGGTGAACCTTTCCTAAATATTCCATAGGTTAGTTATTTGCTTCATTTTTATATTTTGCAATTGTCTCTGAGCCCCTTAAGATCTAAGACTCAATTTTACCCATATTTTATCCCTAGTGCTTATTCAAGGTCAAGCATAAAATAAATTTTATAAATAATTATCAACTGAGTTAAATTGAAATGTTTAGATGACTTCTATTTTTGTTTAGGGGAAAAGAAATAAGGTTAAGACACAATATTAAAAAAAACAGTGACACATCAAAACTCACAACATCTTAAAAGTGACAATATGCTATATATTGAATTACATACATGCTATCTAGTATACATGCTATCATCTTACCTTCAAAACTTAGATTCCTTGCAGAAGTGGATGTCAGAAGAGTTGTATTACTGGGAAATGATGTTATTTGAAATCAAAAGATAGTCGAAACTACAGATGTGGCTAAGTGAGGTTTGAATACGGATGCCAATTGTGAGGACTATAGAGTTTGGGGTGTATGCCTATGTGTGTGTGTATGTGTATGTGTGTAATGTATACTTCTTATTCAATTTTCTGCATTTACCTGATGTGTCCTGATAAATAAGCAGGCATAGAAACACATAAAACTATCATTAAGCTCAAATTGCTTCCTGATTTATAAATAGTATAATACATTTTGATGCCAAACAAGTTCTTAAAAGTGTGTATGTGCCTCTTCTCAACTACATCTGATGCTAGGAGTCTAGTGGCCTGAATGACCCTTACTGCAGTGGTGCCTTAGCTGTGGTCTTGTTACTCTTCTCTAGTCAAGATCTGGATCTGTTTTGTGTTTGTCAAATACCTCAAAATATTTTTCAAACATTTGTGTTTGGGAAAAACTCTAAGTACAGTTTGCCAGTTGATTTTTAACACATTTAACAAACACAACTTTAATCCATATGCTTCTCATTAATTTTCTTCCAATTAGATGAATAATGCCCTCTAAGAATGCAATGCAAAAACGAGCAACCTCATAATCCAATGTGTATTTTCTTTAAGAGAAAATCAAACCAAGTCTTCCTGAAGGTGTCTTCTATATGAATTTTACCTTCAACTTAATGACACATTTCAATTTTGTTTGATGATATATGTCTAAATTTCATAATTTCTGGAAGATCAATTGTACATCATTGTAGAAACATAGAAGGGAAAATTGTTGGTATTATTAGTGTACTAATTGATCCCTTCAGTGTTTCCAACCTACTTTCCTTTCCCCACCTTCCTTTTCTCTCACAAATCTTTACTGAAGATCTATTATATAAGATTGTTTGCTAAGAGTTCACAAAGACTTCACTATGTATGAAAGATGCAAACAAATGAAGGAACTGTTGATTTCTGAGCACTGAGGTGATCCACATATGATAAGAAAAGTAGGGTCTTTTACATGAGATGGAATGGAAAGGGCATCAGTGTTAATCTGGAGAAAGAGGTCTGTTATCAAACCAGAATCTATGCCTGTTACCCTATCTTGTCCATATTTGCAGAGCATCCAGGAAGCATTAGGAAATACATGATCCACTTAGGGAAGTTTAAAAGGGTAGATGCTGAAATGTCATGTTCAAAATGGTGCAGAATCAGGGAACATTCTCTGTTATTTTCTGGCATAGAAATGACTTTTTAGACTCAGTAACTCATCTTCCAAAGACTTTCCATCAACAAGGAGTGAGACTTGCTAAATTATTCTATTCTACTGCCCAAAACTACTGTAAGAAGCTTAGAGACTAACTGTAGGAGAATAAACATCATTAGCCCCTTTTATAGGCTGTTTCCTTATAAAATAAGTTCAGTAGAAATAACTTGAGGGTTTGTTCAAGGTGGTTGACTAAAGAAGAAATAGGTCATGATGTCTGGAGTTAAACAGATCTGAGTGAGAATTCTGTTCACACAATTTCTTGGTGTTGTGACCTTGGGCAAACAATGTAACCTCTCTGAACTTCAGTTTCTTCAACTGTGAGAGAAATGAATACCTAACTCTCAAGTTGATTGTAAAGGTAGATGAAATAACCCACATAAAAAAGCAGTGTTCACCTGTTCAGAGCCATCACTCACTAGTTAATGAATGATGGTGGCTAGTACTGTGATTCCTTTCTTTATGGGAGATCTCTTGCTGATGGACTTTGTTCTTTTTCCTATCATTTCAGACAACTGTGATGACCCATTGACATCTGTGCTGTCTCCAATGGTTTTTTCTAGCTCCTCAGATATCACTGGTACTCACAGCCCAGCTCAACTCAACCGAAGAGTTGGTGAGTAGAGTGACTAAAACTCTAAAGCTACGGACCAAATAGACACATGTTAGATAAATGGTAAAAAAGTGAGCACTGGGATCATGTCTGAGAGCAGTGTGGAGAAGAATGAAAAAAGAGGGATTTCGATAGAATGAAACCCTGTTTCCAGTACATAATGGATATTCAGATAGGCTGGCTTATTCAGATAGGTTGAATGGTTGCACCATTCACGGTATCTTGATTGTCATAATAAGTGCTTCTGAAAATGAGTTAAAAAACATTTGCTTTATTTTTGTATTTTTTTTCTAACATAGCTAACAAAATATTTTATTATTATTTCAGGTTTATCAAAAGCATGAATAAAACCTAGTAGATTTTTTTTTCTAAAAAAAATTTGCCTTGTCCTTACATCAAGTCACTAACTTTAGTGTGGTATCCTCATGGGAAAGTTCCCATCTTTGGAGATGAACTTCTAACCACCCCCCAACCCCTGGACAGTTTTCAGTTTAGTTTCTCCTTTCAGTTTTGATTAGCAGAGTGGAATTTCCAAACCCTCCTATTACATTGTGGTTCAGATGATTTAATTTTTACAATAACATATTCCCCCATTAAAGATGAAATACTATTAAGTAAAAATAAGAAAATATAACTGATGCATAATCTTGCAAGCTAAAAAACTATAGTTAAATGTTTGGTGCCTATCTTTACAAAGTGTGATAGAAAAAAGAGAACTCTTTAACAAATAGGTCATAGCTAGACAAATCTATTTTTAAGCAAAATTTAGTGTCAACTTTTTTTTTTTTTAAACACTTATTTATTTATGCTTACAGAACTGAGCTACAGGCCAGAGGTATGATGGGTAAGAGGATTCACCAGAGACAGAGTGGGGAGCACAACAGGCAGTTTGACAAAGTATACTGCTGAGGGAAGCAGTGGATCAGACAGGAGAGGTCTGCCATGCCATGTGGGTCACCTCCCTGGTCAGGTATTGAAATAGTGCTGCAGTGGCTTTGGAAGGTTCATAATGCAGTGGCTTTGGAAGGTTCACTGTTCCACCAGGGAGAGCACTGAGTGTCAACTTTTATGGTATATATACCATATGTATGCATGTATGTATGTATGCATAGGTATATATACCATATATGCATGTATGTATGCATATATATGTGTGTACATAGGTATATGTGTGTATATGTATATATATGTGTATGGTGTATACATATGGTGTGTGCATATATATACATATATATTTGAATACATATATGTTTTGATATTGTACATAAATACATCGTGAATATTATAAATTCATGTTTAAGTTGAGAAAAAAGTCTATGCAAACTAAAGAGGCACCCTCTCTGAGTTTATATTAATTATTGTTGCCTGTATTTTCCCATCAAGAGAGGCTGTAATATTGTGATTTATAATATAACAAATATATGGACTTTATCCTTATGTCTGGCACAGAACTCGCAAAACTTTGGTATTTCCTTACAGATAACAGCAGCATTATTACGTTGATAAGGTGACTTCTGGGTCACACATAGGATTGGGGTCTGGTTGTCAGAAGAATCAATAAAGTGATTAGAAATTTGGAATATTCAGTTCCATTCATGCCTCCCTCCTGGGTGGGAAAGGGATTGGATTTGAACCATTTGCCAATTGCCAGTGGTTCAATCAATCATGTCTAAGTAATGAAATTCCATGAAACTTCTGGAAAGACAAGGCTCATAGACCTTCCAGGTGAGATAATGCAAAGATGCAAATACAAATATGGTGCATTTGGGGAGAGTGTGAAGGTTCCATGACCTTTACACATACCTTGTTTTATGCATCTCTTCCATCTAACTTCTTGTGTTACGTTATTTCCAATATACTCATAATTTAGTAAACCAAATATGTCTTTCAGTACTGTAAGTCATTCTAGCAAATTAAGCAGACCCAAGGATTGTGTCATGGGAACCTTGGGTCTTATTGGGAACTAGCATATATCACAACCTAGACTTGAAATTGGCACCTGAACCCCAAGAAGGGTATCCTTAGAGGTTCTAGTCAATTGATAAGAAGCACAAGTGACAGCTACCTGAGATTGTCACTGCTCTCTGAATGGGGAGATGGGATCAGCCTTATGAGACTGAGCTTTCAGGCTGTGAAATCCAATGTTACCTCTGGGTTGATGGTGTCAGAATTGAGTTGAATTGTAAAGGACATCCAATTGCTGTCAGAAAGTGTTGCATGGCTGAGGAAATTCCCTTTTCATACATTGGAAATTGGTACTGAATCCCTTTTGAAGCCAGTCACTTCAGTAATTTTTCCAATGCTCATCCATTTTGGCATTATGGAATAACTTTAAATTCATTGTTGTCTTATTGACTTTGTTTTATAAAGTTCAGAATAGCTTAATTTGTTAAAATTTTAATTTATAATTTTATACTCATTAATAGTATTAACAGTGAGACTGATTTGTAATTTTTGCTTGTATAATTGTTGTTTCACAGATTTCACACTTCCTAGTATATAATGGTATCAATAATTGGAAAGGTACATAGTTCTATGGTTTTGTTGAGAAAGAAGTTTATTAATAAGGTAAATAAACGCAGGCTTTCCAAATGATTCTAAAGTGTGACAAGCCACTGTATTATGTGAAATCATTAATAGAAAACCCTCTATTAATATGTATTAACCACCTACAATATACCTGGCACTGTACTAGAATCCTGGTACTTAGTTGGTAAAAGTAGGCACAAATCTTACTCATATGTGCTTACTCATACAAATCATTATAAGATTAACTAGTAGCTAATAGTATTAGTGGTAACACTGATATTATTTTGATTTGCATAGATATATGTACAACATTAAAATGCATATGCATGCTTACATATAAATATTAGGATATAGAGTTACATATGGCTGGATATTTAGAGAGCCAGAGGAGAAAACTATCATTTTTTATTATTATTTACATTGAAAATCTCAGCATAAATGATATATTTTTCACCCTCTAAAAATGTTTGTGTCCTGTCTGTCCACTGAAACAACCTAATAGAAATATAGCTGTGTCTACTGAACACTTATTTCCTACATATAACCCTCTAAAATCCCCATTTTATTACAAAAGGTAAAGACATCAAATGTACCCAAAAGTACAAACTATAGCATATGGTTTGAAATCTAGGATCTCTCAGTTCCAAATGGAGATTTCAAAGATCATCTTGGCTTAACTGAACTTCTCCATATGTTGTCCTAAAAAAGTTCATGATCTGATGCTGAATAATTACAACTTAGTAATGCCACAGTAAGATTAGCTTCTGCTAGTAAGGCTGGATGGTGTTCCTAGGAGTTTATGTTCTTCCTATTATCAGCTATGCCCACTAGCATGAAACAAAAAGTCTTAACAACAGTATACTTAGTAGCATAAGCCCTCATGGGTCTAACTCAAATGTACAGAAACCAAAACCTCACAACTGGTCCTCCCTGGTGGCCTAGGGGTTATATCTCAGCTCTATGACCCTAGGGCCTGAGTTTGATCCTTAGCCAGGGAGCCAAACCACACATGGTGCTGCAGACCTCTCCTGTCTTACCTGCTGCTTCCCTTAACAATGTACTTCAGTAAACCTACCTGTTCTATTCCCCACTCTGTCTCTGGTGAATCCTCTAACCCCATACCTCTGGCCTACACCCCAGTTCATGTACACAGACATAAATAAAAAAAAATATTTCTAACAAGAAATAATAAATTTAAAAAGTATTAAAAAATTCTCACTACTACCCTCCATGGAGGTGTTATTATCTTGGTTCCATCAATAAAAAATGTCAGGTCACAGGGAGAAAAGAAAATGTATAGGTAGACATAAAATCAGTTGTTATCCTAATAGAGTATGAGAGTTACACATTTTCTACTAGACAAGCATTTGTAAGTCAACATGAAACTTCACTATATTTAAAGTCTAATGAACTAGTAAAAAAAAAAAAATAAAATAAAACGGCAAGTGCATTCTTCTAGAAAATTAAGTGATTGTTGAGTGGTCTTATTGAATTGGCCCAGGATGACATTAAAGGACTATCCCATCTTTTAATTTTCAGATTTTAGGCTTTTTTCTCTTAACATACTGCATTTGTTTGTTCATTCAGGTATCACAGCATTTCATGATTCATTCTACTCCGGCCATTCAGGTTGCTACACACTTGTCAAGGAGCTTTGTGTTATTGCATTCAAGATAAAATTCAAATTGTGAAATCCTTGACATCCACAAAACTAAGTTCCCTTATTGAATTAAATGTTCTCAGTGGCATCCTTGCAACTTATTACTAATGAATGCTTCACAAAGATGAACTTCCTGCTAGTCCTTCGGTACCATTTAAGTTATTCAATCACCTCTGACATACATTGAACATAGGTGATTAAGAACCCCTTTTCCTCCAGTGCTCAAATCTCAAATGTCTGACTTATATCCAGAATTACAGGGTAAACCTCTGATAAATTTGTCATGTCAGTAGCAGGAATCAAATAAAAACTTGAAAAAAAGAACATAAGAAAGCCATGCTGATGAAACCCTCAGACTCTGAGTAAAGCAAGTCTCATGGGTTTTCCAGAAACAAATTAATTTCTCTAAGAGAAACCCACCTTGAAATAGGCTTTGACCTGAGGTAGTGTTATAACAACCTAGGTCTGGGCAATCTAAGATTGAGGAGGAAGATAAGATGGTTAAAACCTACCCTAATAGTTTTCAAAGTGCTGTCTCATCTATGAAAGGAATTTGCCAAATGGGATTTTTATTTTCTTACTTGCAGGCACCCTTAAATCCCCTTAGCCACAACACATAAGTAAAAGGCCACACACAAATAAGTAAAAGGCCAGAAAGAAAACAAACTACTTCAGAAAATGACAAAATACATTAAACTGAGGGTCATATCACCATTAACTTTGGTTGCTAAGTCAATCTTTATAATGGTGGTTTAGGAGGGATCTCACTTTGTCAAATGAATTGTGTTTTGTGTTTAGAAAACTTTTGATTACAGCTAGCTGTACAGCAAGTACTTCCTGTCAGCAAGCAATGACAGCTGTTGGTACCCCATGAAGTCCTTAGCTATAGGTTTGACTGCTCCAAAGTGAAGAGAAAGTTTTAAGTTACTTTGCATGACTAACGAGAATAAAAAGCAGATTTCTTTGGTCCCCTGAGCAAAGAGGTTAGCATTTTTCTCTCCATATCCCCCCCCTCCTTATACAGTGTTATAAAGAATTATGTTTACCATTTGTTTCTTGATATTGTAATTCTTCTTCAATATATTTTTGAGATGCTTTCCTGAGATTGTGTATATCTAACATGACAATTTTGTTGCCATGGAGAATTTATTTATTTATTTATTTTCTGTCAAGGAATGTTCAGCTTCCAGGGCTCACAAATGAAAGAAGAGACTTAAAACCCTTGCTCAGAATTTTTAAAATCCTTTGACAGAGTTCATACACAGTTTTGTTTTTGTTTTTGTTTCACCATATAAAGCACCCATTGCAGAATACTAAAAACCCATGGAATTCTTTGAAGTTTGCTTCCTTTTGGTGTCATTGGATCCTCTGTGAAGAGATGTGAATTGGCAATAGTGCAAGAAAGCAGGGTTCACACAATTAGCATGATATCAGCTGTCTATGAACTTGTTCCACATAACTAGGTGACAATCCTTAAGATCCAACTTTCCAGGCAACGCTACAATGCCTGCTTGTCAAAGATAGTGTCAGTCTCCCACCTGGATGGATTGAGCCAGAACTGGCATGGATCAAATCTAATCTTTACAAAAAGTCGGTGAGGGGCCCTCCCTGGTGGAGCAGCAGGTTAAAGCACGGCACTAAGAAGCTAAAGCCACTTCCGCATGAATTCGATCCCTCGCCTGGGAGGTGACCCACATGGTATAGCAGACCTCTCCTGTCTCTCCTGCTGCTCCCCTTAGCAGTGTAATTTTTCTGTCTGCCTGTTCTGCTCCACATTTTGTCTCTGGTGAATCCTCTCACTGCCCCTACATGTCTGGCCTGTACCCCAGTACTGTATGCACAAATAAATAAATCTTTAAAAAAAAAAAAAAAAGTCGGTGAGGTGTGGAGTAAGCTGTCACTGGATTCCTGTTTCACCCCTGGAAGGACTCTGTCCTTTTCAGCATCTTCCCTTCCTTTTGTTCTGAGTTGTATGAGTATTAGCAGCAGGTATATGGTCATGATACTTTCCCTCATTTGTCAGTCTGCATTTTGAGTGGACTTTTTGGTTTAAGTGGGACCTTGTTAGAAATGCAGAATCTCAACCTCAACTCTAACACTTCCAAATCAAAATCTGTGCTTAATAAACAAAGTGCCCTCCCTGGCCACACTTAGACGCTTGCCACAGCCACTTGAGCAAGAGTTTGATTGTTGACCAGGGAGGTGACCCACATGGTATAGCAGACCTCTCCTGTCTCTCCTGCTGCTCCCCTCAGCAGTGTAATTTTTCTGTCTGCCTGTTCTGCTCCACATTTTGTCTCTGGTGAATCCTCTCACCCCCTGTACATTGATAGTAATTGAATGTTATCTACACTATTATCTTTATTCACAATTATCTGAAACAGTAATATGAGTAAAGTTTTATTAGCATAATAGTCATCCCTCTCAGGTAACTTTTGAATTTCAACTAAAGTTGTCATAGTTTAGCCAAAAAGAAATTTTTGGATATCAAAGGAGAAGGAGAGATAAGGACAGCTATGCGTCCTCCATGCCCCTAAAATTGTACTGTGACTGATTATGCCTATGGATAAAGCTAACCTTGACCTAGATATTTAAAAGATGCCCTAGGCCTCTTCTCTTATGAGGGCTGCTATAGATCATTCAGAGATACAGAACAGAAATAGTCTGCTACTTAATAGGAACCTTGGGACTCTGTCTCAAAGACTATTGCATTGAATGCAGAGGCCATTGCATTCAATGCAATGCAATGGCCCTTTCTGTTCAGGTATTGGAAAACAAGCTGATTTAATAGGAGGTGAAACAAACCGATTTTAAAGTTTACTCATGTTTCCGGGATTCTAAATATCACCATTTGGCATGGTGAATGTGATAAATAAATCCATTGTAATTCACCTTTGACTTTTTCTCCTAGTGGTTGTTCATTTGCTTTGAAAGGCTAAGCTGAAATTATTTCTGAGTAACACTTTCTAAAATACTAGTTAAATGAATCTCCTGATGTTCATAATATTTTGCAAAGAGACAAGAATGTCTTTAATTTGTCTGTTCACTGCATTTAACCTAAACCATTATAATTTAGAAAAAAATAGCATGGGGTTAGGAACAGAATAATTAATAACATATATTTTCGTAGTGATTGGCAGTCTTGTACTGTATTTTGCAATGAGTGTCACACCCCGGAGGGAATCGATTGTACTTGAACACCATATTGATTGGTGGAGACTCTTGCTTCGTCTAACCTGGAGTACTAAATCTGTTTGTTCAATCCATCTCAAAAAAGCCTTTAACTTAAGACATTGTGGAAATGTCATGAAATTGCGAGCTAAGGATGATTGAATCCACCATATGGAGTGAAACTGGTAACATAAACTCTAAAGAAACCTGTGAGCAGGAGTTGAAATGAGCATGTAGTTCATCTTTCTCTGGAATTGCAATCTGGATGTTCTTCATCCTCTGTGGGCCCTTCCCTCATGCTCTCTTAAAGTGCTTTAAACTAAACTTGCATTATCTCTACAACTAGTTTCTGATATTTGTGTTATGTTTAATGTATACACATATTACATAAAAATCCAGATTTTATAAAAATGATTCTTAGCCTTTTGTTAATAATTTGATTTTAATGACTCTCTTTTACAAAAATATCCATAGCAATCAGATATTATCCAACAGATATCTTTGTTAGGTAATTTGGTGTGCATTTAATAAAAAATTCAGCAGCTTGAACAAATTTTGTAAGCCTGTATAAATTAAATTATCGAGAGTAGGCAGATAAAGACTGAGACCTGGCCTTACTTATGTTTCATTAATAGTGTGGTAGTTGTAAAAATATTGATCTGTAGTAATTTATTAAGCTAAGTACATATTTTGGGAGATTATTCTGAATCTATGTTGCATTTTACATAAATACATACATACATACATATATATATATATATATATATATATATATATATATATATATTTAAATAAGAACTTTTACCTACATAAAAGGAAACCCTCAAGGAGAACACATTCTTTTGTTGGTGGATTCAGTGTAACCAATGCCTTCCTCAGAACCTACATCTTTCAGAGCTAATAACCTGCCCATCACAAAGAGATTATGTCTCCTATAGATTGATTTTAAGCCCTCAAATTGTGATTCCTCAGAATAGCAGTAAGATGGGCATGGCCTAGGAACTTGTTTAGACTTGTCCCTGAGTACTTGTTTAGATTTGTGCCTGAGTCAGAAACTTAGGCAAATCTAGACAACCCTGTTTTATCAAGTTCCTCAATCTACCATGATATTCTAAATACGGTTTAGTGTTTCAAAACTCTTTGAGGGCACAGGACCACCCAGCCACTCCTCTCTTGCAACCCTACCATTTTTCTTTCATATCTAATTAGTCATAGCTTAGCACTAGGCCCATACAAAGCCAGATACAGCTGAAGGACATTGAAATACCTTAACTAGAATGCCCGATATGACCTTAGACTGACTATCATGGAGTAAGAGAACAAGAATTCCCCCTCTCTCTATTGCTATTTTATTCAGCACCTTACATTCAAACAAGTGATTTCCTGATCAGGGATTGAATTGATGCCCTTATGGATAAAAATGAAGCTAATGAGGAGACAAAAGAAAACTCATCTTTAAATATATCCATGCTCATGACCTATGAGTTGACATAGATCTTATTTGATCCTTGGTAAAGCAGGCACTGACTATAGTCTTTTTATAACAGAAGAGAAATTACTTGTTAAAGTCACAGAGTGAAAAGTGACTCTTTCAGACTTAAACTGAGCATTATCGTTCAAACAAAATTTCCCTAGGAAACCAAGTTAAATGTGGCATTTCAACTGTGCAAAAAGTATACTGCTCATGAGAAGAAAGGCTTTAAGTGGTAATGCTAACAATATGATATCTGCCTTTTTAACTGACTTCCGATGCCACTTTTCCATTTTCATTCAAAAATCTTTGGGAGAATTTTTTTTTTTCTTCTGTGCTTCAAAATAAGAAGAGTGGCTTCTCTTGCTGTTGAATCTTCATGGATGATATTCAACAATTATGTATCTATTAAATATGAATAGATAATCCAATAAAATTGGATAGAGTTTAATAGTATTGGTTTGACTAAATTTGAATAGTTAGTTGCTATCATTTTACAAGAAAAAGTCTAGCACATTACTATCCAATGGTAAATACTGCATATATAGAAATGTTCTATAGTTGTGCTATCTAATAAGGTAGCCACTAATGACACATGACTTTTGAAGAAAGCTATTGCTATTGAGAAACTGATTTTTTTATTCAATGTAAGTTAAATGAAATTTATTTAATAAATATTTATGCATATAGAACTGGGGTACAGGCCAGAGGTCCATGGGAACTCCTGTTGAAATGATTTGGGGGAGGGAGAGATCTCTGAAGACAGGCTATGAGTGAAATCAGGGAGGAAACTAACAAGAAAGGTGGCCTTGTCTGAAGTCTACTTCCTTTGATGTGGAAAAATATGTCATGGAATGCATTGCATCTCAAATATCAGCCATGCCTTGAAACAATGACATCTAACTGTACTAGGTAAGAAGGGGAAAGTGGCATGGTCACTTCTCAGGCAAGGAGACTGCTCAGCCAAGGGCAAATCTCAGGAAAAGAGGACAGGAACGTGAGAACCTCCACAAAATAATCATTTCCAAGACCAGTCACTACTCTTTCCCTTCCCTAGCCAAGGACTTACTTTCTAGGATTTTTAAAACCCACTCAACCTTCCAGCAGTCTTTAATCAACAAATGGTGTAGTTGGTGTATTAAACTCCTTTTCTGCTTGTATAACACTATGGCACATTCCACACTGGTGGGACTAAAGTTGACCCATAGAAATAACTGACTTGCAGGTGCACCTTAGACAGAATCTTCTCTCTTGCCTTATTTCCACTGCCTTCACAGATTTTCTGGCATCAATTCTCAAAATAACTAAACACACTCAAATTCATGCCCACAACTGACTTCCTGTGAACCCGAACTAAGTCACATACAGAATGCCACCACAAGGCATTGCTCCTGACATAGCCTCAGTGATTATAAATGGGGCTGATTCAGGCCACAACTTTCCTCTTTGGCATAAATTATTTCCTGGGAGCCCTTTTGTTTTTTTCTGCAAAATGGCCTCAAATAGAACCATTCCAGTTTTTCCTACACACATGCATGTGTGTGTGTGTATGTGTGTATATATATATATATACTTGTGATACACACACACACACATTCCTCCTTCATCTGCACAGTAGCAGAAAGATGATGCCCAGTCTTCTAGTGATGGCTACCAGTTGCTAAACTGCCCTTCCCAGTCACTGGTACTGTCCCAAATGGATAATAATACCCTAGGAGCAGAGATGAAAGAAACCCACCTGAATCCTGCCAGTATGTTTCCAAATGTCGTCACATTTATAATGTTAAATATGTGTAGTTTAGCCACTCTGTTTCCCTCATTATACCACTCCTAGGTAGCTATGAACCTGAAAGTCTGGAACCTTTAGTTATAGAAATACCAAGTGTTTAATCGCTAAAGATGCAACTAGTGAACTAGTGATTCAGTTTCATCAGCTAGTCTTTTGTGCAATGGTATTTATGACTTCTTAGGTCCTTGTGCAAAACTAGGAGGAAGTGCAGGCTTTAGAATACAGCTCCCTGTAGGGTTTAGTTTAGTGGGGTTTTTTTGGTTTTGTTTTTTTAACGATCAGGCTGTCTTAAAAGAAAAAAAAATAGGAGTGAAAATGTTTTGTATGGGACATTTTTAGTTCCTTTTGCTCTGGATGCTTTTTATGAGTGATAGTTGCAAAATATTCTTCAACAGAGACCTGTATACTATCATTTTTGTGCTCTTCACTTGCCAAATACATTTCTAGAATGTGACATCAATCCTCTTTTCCTTTTCTGAGTTAATAATAGAAATAATTGTAGAAAATTATGAATTTCTGCATTTTTTACTAGATATTCTGTTTCATGCTTACAGCCTTATCCCCAAATTAGAAATAAGCTTTATGGTGTAGATGGCTAAGCAGGGAATTGAGTTTGTGTCAGGAGACCTGGATCTCTTGTCTCTCATCTGGGCTTGGAATTCTCCATAACAACCATTTCCTGCTTGCTTAGACATCAGTCACTGTTAAAACCTCAGAGAGGGGTAAGAAATCAGTACTGGGTTGGAAAACATTCTCTCAACATATAACTTGAATAGGATAGTTGGCTCTTCGAAGCATTGTATTTTCTAGTAAATGCAAAATAGCAAGACTGTTGCTGATTGCTGTGTGAATCACATGAGGCATTGGGGGAAAAAAAAAAGTGAAGTGTGAAGTATTTTTCCAGTGAGAATTCCTAATTAAAAGGAAGAAGGTGGAATCAGATTAGAGTTTTCCATGCTGTTAAGAGTCAATGTAGCTGGGTGATTAAGCTATTAGTCTCTGGGTTTGGTTTGCTGGGTTTGAATCCTCTGTTCTGCTACTTACAGCTGTGTGCTCATGGAAATGCTGCTCAACCTTTCTGATCTTGGTATCCCTATTTACACAATGGGCAGAATTAGTACTCATGATGCAAAGCCACTAGGATAATGAGCAAGACCATGTCTGCCTTGTATCTAAGGTAGAGCCAAGTAGTAGGTCAGGGCTATCTAACTGTTAGCCAATACCTACTTGGTAAATGAGTGAACACCCCATTGACAATATATGTGTGGAATGGGGGCAGTGAAGAGGAGCTAAGAGGCTGACTGGGAATAAAACATTTCAGCAAGAGCAAAGATTGATACTTCAGTGTTGCTTGCCAATTGCATTTATGACTCAAAGTATTATCTATACTTGAATGTGGGAAATTGGGAATTAAGTATGGCCATCTTTTGAATCAGGGCTAATTTCATGAAGTTAATTTTTGTTTATAATATTTCAAAATGGCAAGTTGACTTCAAGCTAATTCAGACCATTGCATGTATAAATAATGCAACAGTTACCAGTAAAATATCAGCACTGAAATCTTAGAAAGCATCTTAGCCACAGTTTTCCAAACCAATCAGAATGTCACAAGTTTTCTAAAAATACAGATTCCCTGATTAGACCCTTAAATATCAAGGGATGAGTCAAGAAATTTGTGTTTATAGCCATCACAAGCTTTCCATGTGCTTCTAATGATTATCTCAATTAATGTAACCCAGGCGCAGAAATGGGTCTTTGATCAAATCTCTTAGCTTGCCGGCCAACATCTCTTATTCCTCCTTCTCCTCAAAAGTCAAATAATGTAGGTATGCATGATATAGTTATGATAACAAATCTTCCTTATCAAACAGATTTGAAAAACTGTGAGAAAATTCTCTATGACGAAAAAATTTAAGGGGATTTATTTTTCATTTAAATTTAAAAATGGTTTTTAAAATGTCCTGAATTTTTTTTTAATTATACTTCAGAATTTGTGGGAATTATAGTTCATAATCATTGATATCAAAGCCATGACTACAGACTGTACTTACTGCCTTCATTAACATATACTGCCTTAGTTATCAACTTTACCTTGCCAAATGCATATATCCGTGTGTCCCCAATGTAGAGAATAGTTCAGAAGCAGATAGGGAGTGTGGGCATGGCATATCTTTAGTGCGACTGAAAATATATCTTCAGGCTACTCATCATTTGTGAAAACACATTTATTGTTCAGTGGTAGGAACAAAGTGTTTGCCATAGCAACCATGGGAACCTGGGTGTCTTGCCGATTAGCTGTAATGCAGGTAGCATCTTCAACAGCAGGGAAGGAGTCCTTGGCAATTATCACCCAGAGAGTGTCCTTCCACTGTGAAAGTTTGGACAGAAGTGCCTGGGTTTGGGAAATTTTTAACTTGATGTTTTAATGAATGTGAACATCAGCGATTCCATTATGGTTAATTTCAAGGGGGTTATCAAGCTAAGTTTTAACTGTGAGTTAAAGGAGATATGATTGATTTAACAAATTTAAATAAATCTCTAGAATATTTATTTATTTGTTTGTTTATTTTATTTATTTTGCCAGTATCATTGAGGAATAGTTGACATGCATCACTAAGTTTAAGGTGTGCTGCCTGATGGTTTCATTCACGACTGTAGTGTAAAGTTTGCCACAGTAGATTCCACTAACATTCAGCTTTTCACAGAGAGACAACATCTCGACTACCTTGCTCCAGTTACTCTTCCTATCTTCCTTTGCTTCTGATAACAACAAATCTGTTCTCTTTTCTTTTGGATTAATTCTTAAGCTATTTTTGTTTGTGGTATGTTTAGACCCCACATATGAATGGAATCTTACTGTATTTGTCTTTTTCTGTCTTGTTAATTTCATTTAGTCTACTGTCTTCAATGTATATCCATGTGATCACAAATGGTAGGGTTTCCTTATTTTTTTTTTCAAGCTTACTAGTATTCTCTCATACATATATATCACAATGTCTTTTATCCATTTGTCCATCAATAATGTTGCCACAAATGTGGTGTACAGGTTGCCTTATGAGTGAATGCTTTCATTCCAGAATGAAATGGAATTGCTGATCATGTACAGTTTTATTTTTAATTTTTGTAAAATGATCATACTGTTTTCCATAGTGACTGACTACCATTTATATTTCTACCAACAGCATGCAAGGATCCCTTTTTTCTTCATAACATCCACTTTTAATGAAATTGGTTTGATTTGGCTTTTCATAAGCATTTTATTATTTTATTCTCTGCAAAATGAGGGGAGTGTTTCCTTGTCATTTTATTTATTTCTCCCATCTTCTCCATAAATTGCTAACATATAAGACCATGATAGGCATAATACAGATACATGAAAGAAAACTAAAGTATGGCTAAGAAAACTAGTTGTGAACAATTGGGGATCATGAATAAATAGTTAAAATTTAGGATATTTAATTTTAGTAATGGTGACATAAAAGATACAAGTCCTATATTACACAACCAATTTTTAAATCTGGAAAATGTATTCTTTATTAGTGAACCACATAAATATGAGTAATAAAACCTGTAGTTTGCAAAATGAAGTAATTCAGTAGCAGAAATGTATGTCATATGAAGGAAACATGCAAGGGTAGATTCACTGATACTTTAAATGTACAGAAGAAAGGACCACACACATCTCTTCCCTACTATATTTTAATAGTTTAGAGAAAAATATTTAGTTTATGCAATGTATTTTTCTTCTTATTAAGAAAATAATTGATGAGATAAACAGGAAAATATAAATAAAAGTTGATTTTAGAATAATTTTAGAATTTTTTATAGATAGTCTTCTTAAGTTTCTGTCAGTTTTAAGAAACTGGGGGAACAAAGAGTGGATTAGAGACTGGGACTTGTTGAAGATGTTGAGAGTTGATTGAGAAAAATGTTCTGGATTTCTCATCTCAGAATGTCTGCTTAAATGCCATCCCCTCGTACCTTTCCTCTTTACTGATATTCTGGGATTTTAAAAACATTTTTTTCTATTATGTAACATCCCAGGTAACTGTACTTGAATCATAAGTGTTAGTGTTTAAAACTTGCTGGGTCTTAGTTTCCTCAAGTACTTTTTTGGGATTTACTATACACATCACAACAGGTTGCATTGTATCAATGCAGGCTAAAGTACAATATCACATAGTGGGTTATGCCCAGTTAGTATTTGGTTCTTCCACATGAGTAAGAAAGGTGTGACATAAGAGAATGCTTGACTCCATGTAATGATGCAGAAACACAGGGTCTTCCCATGCTGCATTCTGTCATCACCTAGAGTCTTATTGGCAACTGAATCCATTAGCTGTGGGAGAGAAAAATCAACTGGAGAAGAGACATGGTGATCAGCAACTAACACATATTCTTCTCACACGTTTTTGTTCATGTGAATTTGCTCATGTGTCCCTAGCTCTAATCCTATGGGGAACTGAAAATGTAATAAAACCATCCTCCCACTTCAGTCCCATTGGTACAGAAAATAAAGAAAATGGATATTAGTGAATTAGCAGCAATATCTGTCACTACAGTCTTTCAAAACAGTTAATAAAAATACATTATATAGTAACAACACATTCTTTTTCTCTGCATTTGAAAATTCCAAGCAGTATAAAAACAAAACTATCACACAAAAGCTATTAAGCACATACTATTGATTAGTAGAAAATCAACACACAACTTATAGTATGTGGTTTTCAGCCAGAGTAGGACTCACCTCATGACTTGCATCTCTGGCATCCACTTATAGAGCCCATTTGATGATAGTTGTCTGCAGTGAAGGAGCAGGGTTCATAAAATTGGCATTTACTAAGAAAAGGTCCCATTGACTCCTTCTTAGATAGCAACAAATTAGACTAAGATATCCCTAAAATGACTTTCAAGGGCAGAGGTCAAAATAAAAAAGTAATTTTTATTAGCTCGTCTAAATTAAAATTTCAATGAACTCACCAGTCACATGCCCTGAGCTTAATAATCTTAATAAAAGGTAAAGTGCTTAAGAAAATAGTCACCTTTATCCCATTTACATCCATGTCAAAAGATATTTAGCAATAGCTGACACTTAGGATTTAGATATTTTCTAAACTATGGGATCAGTTAAAATGAACATTGAAGCAGAACATTCAAAACCAATCCTATAATAAAATCTGTCTGTAAAATTAAAGTTACCAGAAGGGAATGGGCAGGGTGGAAAGCAAAAGTGGGGTGGAGGGGTCCAGTAGGCAACAGTGGAGGCCTGTGGGCCCTTGGTGTTGTATGTGATGTGGTGACACACATCTGAGGAGATGTGATCCTATATCTCTGCATTTCATGCAATATTGCAAACCAATGTTATCTCAAAAATATTAATTCTGACTTCTTTACTCCTGTATGAAATGAAAGTAGAAAATGTATGCCATAAATCTTCCAACTAAGCAAAAAGTAATACAGATTTTCTGTAAAATTACAGTCTGTCATATAATGAAGTTAGGATCCAAAGATATTGTTCCATGTTAGAACATTCCTGTGTGCCAAGTATACCAAACCATATGACATCCATGAATATGGCACTCTTTGACCTGTGTCCCTCAGACTTTGCATTTGTTATTCTGACACTCTGGGAGGTAATGTCTATCCAAATTTTTATCTATTCAACCTTCTTTTTTTTTTTTTTTTTAAGATTTATTTGTTCATACAGAACTGGGGTACAGGCCAGAGGCTCAGGGACAACAAGAGGCTTCACCAGAGACAGAGTGGGGAGCAGAACAGGCAGATCGACAAAGTACACTGCTGAAAGGAGCAGCGGGCGGGTCAGGAGAGGCCTGCCATGCCATGTGGTCACCTCCGGGGCAGGCGAGAATCAAACTCATGCAGAAGCGGCTTTAGCTTCTCAGTACAGTGCTTTAACACGCTGCGCCACCAGGGAGGGCCAATAGTCAACCTTCTTCACTTGGGAAATGCTATGCCTGCTTTAGGTTTTAAGATTTCCATCATGTCTTTAAAAAGGCTTCCTCATCACCCACTGAGGCACTTTGTCCTCACTGCTCCCATGGTGCCTTGTGTTTGCCTCACTTGCACAACACACTGCACATTTTTGTTTACATGTCTTGCTTTCTTCAGTACCAGCATGCTCCTATTTCTCAATGGACATCTGGTGAGTAAATGAATGCTAACCTCGTGAAGGTATGGTCCCTGGTCTTTCATCTTTGCTTCCACAACAAAATATCTGACCTGTGGTATCCTCATAGCATGTCAAGGTTTTGCTGCTACCCCAAAGTAGAACATTCCTATAAAACCTTTTATCATCTTAAATGAAGTGATGAAGTAGTTGCTATTAATTCATATGAAATAAAGTGACTATTTCCTGAACAAATAGAAAACTCTCTAAATCACAT
This sequence comes from Condylura cristata, assembly GCF_000260355.1. Classification (NCBI taxonomy): domain Eukaryota; kingdom Metazoa; phylum Chordata; class Mammalia; order Eulipotyphla; family Talpidae; genus Condylura; species Condylura cristata. Next base: position 84,449,938 of record NW_004567103.1, read on the forward strand.
CAAATAATTTAAGAACAAAATAGTACTCATGCATATTAAAAGGATAAAGTGCATGATACACACAGAGCCTGTTTAAAACAGTTGTCAGGGAGGGAGTTCGGTGGGGTATTCTTGCTCCTTGGGGTTCAGGCTGCTTCTAGAAGGCTGCCACACAAAACAACGCTTTGTGGAAACAGACACAAATACAGGCCTTTCCTAAAAATAAGTTGCTGTAACATGAATTTATAGAAAAGAGGATGTATGTAGTTGTAAAGCGAGAAGGAACGTAGAAAAGAGTGAGGATGTTGCAAGAAAGAAGACAGGAGTTACCCATCAGACAAAGGATAAGACATGGTAAAAGTTAACATTGTGAAAAGATTAAAAACAAAGCAGATTCCATTAGACAAAAAAAAAAAAAAAAATAGACACTGTGATGACTGAGAAAAGCTGAAGAATCATAGTGGATAAACAACATTCAATATGAAGTTTAAGCTACTAATGGGAGGTAGAGGAAGGGACTGGTAGGGCCTCTTTTGGGTGGGCATCTTAGCTGTGTTTCTTTGCTGGTTGAGAGTGGAATGTTGTGACTGTGTGCAATGTTACTAAGATACGACTCTCTGATTTTCTTCCAGGAACTGGCGGTTGGTCCCCAGCAGATTCCAGTGCTCAACAGTGGCTCCAACTGGACCTGGGAAACAGAGTGGAGATCACAGCGGTGGCCACGCAGGGACGGTATGGAAGCTCTGACTGGGTGACAAGTTACAGCCTGATGTTCAGTGACACAGGACGTAACTGGAAACAGTACAAGCAAGAAGACAGCATCTGGGTAGGACAGTTTTTCTCTTCATATGAGTGAAACCTTTTGTGATAATGGAAACCAGTAAATAATGTTCCTGTCATTTTCTTAGGCCCAGATTGTTAGTAGCTTAATAACTTTGGGTTCCATTCAGGAATAATTAGATGACACATAAGTCTTCTCTCCAGCATGACTACCATTTTTAGTGAAGTCAGTAGGTCTATTATAAAAAATAATGTTTCCTCCTTTTTTTTTTTTGGCAACTTTGGTTATTCATTAACTGGGCCCCTGTACAGAAAACTAGAATATAAGAGGTTGTTGTTAATGAGAATATATTGATATTACTGAACATTTGTTTTATTTTACTTACACATGGGGAACATTATATGTGTGTGTGTGTCTGCTTGTGTATAGGTATATGTGTGTGTGTACATATATATATATATATATATATCGGATATTTTATATAACTTTTCAATACCTGTGGATTCAGTTAATGTAAGTTAACTAAAGTCTAACTTGTGATTCTTTCCTTGAGAATCTGTAGTCTAGCCTGAGTTTCAAATCACAACCCTTAAGAGCCCTCATTCAAATTTTGAAAACAATGGAAATTCTTTAAAATACAAAGAAAATATACAATTGAAAGTCAGTTTCTCATTATACACAATCTTCAGCTTGGGAGTAAAGGATAGTTTGCTCCAACTGGTGAAAAGAATTTCCTTCCCCCAGGAGGGCTTCTCAGGAGGCACAGGGGTTAAAATCTCAGTGCTATCAACATATCCTCAGCCACTATCACATGAGTTCAGTCCCAGGAGTTGACCCACAAATGGTGTGGCCAGACTCTCCTTGTCTCACCCACTGTTCCCACTGGGCAGTGTAACTCAGTAGATCCACCTGTTCTGCTCCCACACTCTCTCTGGTGAATCCTTTCACCCTACCCAGCCCCGCCAACAGACACACACCATCTGGCTTTAAGCCCAGGTCTTGTATGCAGAGATTAATAAAATAAATCTTAAAAAATGGAAATATATGCATGTGTTATATTGGTTCGAAGTATTTTCTTTTTTTTTTAAGATGTATTTATTTATATATACATAAATAAATGCACATTTATTTATTTATACAACTGGGGTACAAGCCAGAGATGCAGGGCTGGTGAGAGAATTCACTAGAGACAGAGTGGAGAGTAGAACAGGCTGAGGGGAACAGCTGGGGGGTCAGAAGAGGTCTGCTGCACCATGTGGTTCACCTCTGGGTTGGGGATCAAACTCGCACTGAAGCGGTGCTGCAGCCACCTTGCAGTGCTGCATTCTTACCCATTGTGCCACCAGGGAGGACCCAGAAGTATTTTATTTTTAATAGAAAAGACATAAAGTGTTCAAAAACACATTTTCAGAAACAATAGTAAATTTCTCTTTTTTTTTTTCCTGTGAAATCCTTTATTGTTCATGTCAAACAAAGTGTTTTTTTTTTTTTTAAGATTTATTTATTTATGCATGGGGTACAGGCCAGATGTGCAGGGGGCTGAGAGGCTTCACCAAAGACAGAGTGGGGAGCAGAACAGGCAGATCAAGGAAATACACTGCTGAGGGGAGCAGCGGGTGGGTCAGGAGAGGTCTACTTCTCCATGTGGATCACCTCCAGGGCGGGAATCGAACTCATGCTGAAGTGGCTTTAGCTTCTTAGTGCTGTGCTTTCACCTGCTGCGCCACCAGGGAGGGCCTCAAAATGAAGTTTTAAGATAAGATTTGGATGGGAGAACGGAATAAAATAAGATTTAGATCGTAGAATGAAATGTGTTTAATTTGTTTTTTATTTTTTTAAAAGATTTATTTATTTATTCATATGGAACTGGGGTACAGGCCAGCGATGTGGAGGGTGAGAGGATTCACCAGAGACAGAGAGGGGAGCAGAACAGGCAGATCGATGAAATACACTGCTGAGGGGAGCAGCGGGTGGGTCAGGAGAGGCCTACCTCACCATGTGGATCTCCTCCGCGGCAGGCGGGAATCGAACTCAGGCGAAAATGGCTTTAGCTTCTCAGTGCTGCGTTTTAACCCGCTGCACCACCAGGGAGGGCCCAAAATGTGTTTAAGTCATAAAGCAAAAGACTATCTCCAAACTGGGAGCAAAAAAAGAGGAGGAGTCTGTGGATATGAGGCAGCTGAATTAGGCTTCAGAAGCTCATGCACTGAATTAAATAATTTTTGCTTTATATCATTTCACATTAAGTGAAAAAAAAAATACCAAATAGCTATTTGCTTCTAGTTGTAGATAAAATGTGAAAATTTGGCAATTGATAGCATAATCTTTTCTTCTCATAATTACCCTAATTGCTTTCCCCTTAAATCAATGCCAAATATGATTTGAAATCATTGATGTTTGTATATACATTTTTCTATGTTGGTCCCACTTGGCTGGGAAATATGTGTGTGTGTGTGTGTGTGTGTGTATTGCTATATATTAATTGCCTACTTTTTCTAATTAAAATAACAACAGTGTGTTAAAATTAGTTATAAAAAGTTGAAAATTAAGAATATTATTATGCCATCTTTAAGTAAGTGCATATATTAGGTCACAATATTCATGGAGACCATGAATTATTCTCATTTCAAAAATAGCCTTTTGGGGACTATTGTGTTTGTTATACTGAATTTAGAAGCTCCTAAATTTTTTACAGGTTTTGGTTTACTTTGCTTTTAGTTTGAAATGAGAAAGAAGTACATCTTCCATTTGAGTGACCAATTTTAAGATTTTATTTTTATTGCGGAGGGACGAATAGATGTAGGCTTATTTATTTTCTTTGGCATTTTCAATCAGAACTGTTTTATTTTTTTCTACATTGAATTGCAGTTTTGAGTTATTTTGTCTAAATTTTTTTTAAACCCCCAGTTCCATTTTCTTTAGAGACAAATGATCTGTTTTCAGCCTTCCTCTGGATCAGGATGTATTTCAGGGATTGCTATTACTCTGGGCTTGTGAATAGCTAGAGTCGAAACTACTTCATTCTCATGCCCTGGCTGGTTTACTTGTGCTTTCAAATAACTCCAAGTCTCTTTAAAGGCAAGGACTTGTCTTGCAGGTCCTAGCAGGCTTCATGCTAGAAGAAATTAACAGAAATTAATTTTGGGGTGGTAATTAAAGGAACTTCAAAGAGCTTCCAGAATCGGGAAGGCTAAAACTATCTGCACCCCTCTGTCATCCTTAAAACCATGTTGAATTTCTGGGGAAGTCAAAGATGCCAGCCAATGAGCACAGTGTTAATGGCATCTCCAGAGCACCTGATGACACTTGCAGGTACTTAGGAGAAGCAGTAGCATCAGGGTCCACCTGCCTGGTGAAAATCCTAGGAGGAAAAAAGGATTTCTGGAAGGAATATTGACATTTTCAGCTTAAAAAGTAAAATACAATGATTTGGGGAATGATCAGTACAAGTCATGAAAGTGACAGACTCAAATATGGAAAAATAGGTGCCCACATTTGTAAACAAATATCTGAGTGTAGTTATGTACATATTTATTATTTAATACTAAATATATACTAGCATAATGTCTCATAATTCAATTTGTTATATATGCATATACACACACACACACACACACATATGATATAACACACACACGCGTGTGTGTGTATTTAAACAAACTCTGGAGATTCAATATAAACATCTAAAATGCAAAATTAAGATTTATTAGTTTATTATATAAAATATACTTGAATGCCAAACTGTTCTTTCTATATCTCCTTTTCCATGCTTGTTTTTCTTTTTTTTTTTAATTTTCACAAAATGTACTTACTTTTCTCACCTAAAAATAAGCTTTGTCAGAGGCACTCTATAAGAATAAGGTTAAAACCTACTGTTTAATTTATGTGTTGCTAAACTGGAAAAGTGAGAAAGCACCAATAATGTTGAACTATAAGTCTGTATGTTATAAGCGCTACTCAAGCTCTCTAAAATTCTCTAGGACTTCAAAATACCCATCAAAAGCTGATTCATTGTTTCCCCCAAAACTGCACAGACAAATTACCCACAAATCTAACTCATAGCTAACATTAACCGGTAATTCTGAGGAAGACCTGAGGCCCAGGAGCCCTGGATGTCCTTGACTTCCACACAAGGAAGAATTTGTGCAGAAGTCAGAATAGGTGAGCTAGAAGTGAAGATTTATTGCAAGCAATAGTACACACTCAAGAAAGAAGATTCAAGGGAAAATCACCCTCTGGTTTTTGAAGTTTTTCATACAGATGTAATGATTGGGGCTCACAGATGGGATTTTGAACTTTTTGACCAGTTTTGGCTGCTGAATCATAACAGGACCCTGGAAGTTAAGCCCAGATAGATAGAACAAGTTTAAATAAGTAAGGTTTGGTTCATTTTATTCTTTAGTGGATAGGCTGGTGGGAGGGGGTGCATCTATAGTTAATTTTGCCAACCCTCCAAATAATTCAGCCCCTCTGTATTTATTTAACAATGCTAACAACAAAGTTCTGGTCTTGAGTCCTGTCCCTTTGTCTTTGTTCCAAGACCCTTCTTGTCTCATCCTCTTGAGAGATCTTTCATCCTCTTTATTTCTTAAAGGGGTAAAAGGATAATATCTCAATCTTCTGTAAAAACTTCTTGCTGAATGTGGGTGTGGCCTCTATGTACAGGTGTGAGGAGTCTTAGCCTGAGAAAGAAAGAGAGAAAGACAGAGGACTCCAGTTTTGGGACAGATTGTACATGCATTTGTTGAATATTTGACAACAATGGAACCAACGAAAGTTGGAATAGACAAGAGCCCAAAATAAGAAGGATGAGTATACCAGGACTCCCATGAGTAAGGAGACCCAAGGCCATCATTCTATAGACCATTCCCCTGGATTCAACAGCCCTTGACTTCTTCAACCTTTGGAGACAGAAATGATTAATTTAAGAAGTAAGGGCCAAAGATCAAGAGAAGTAAGTAGATTCTACTAACAGTAGCCATAGGGCCAAATGAGTCCATTAATCTAGAGCCAAACCAATTAGAAAAGGCTGTGTTTGTAAAAGGAGTCCAAGGTCCAAGGCCAGGATGCAGTGTTTTTTTTTTTTTTTTTTTTTTTTTTCAAGGTGCTCCACCTCTGTGATTTAAGAAAGCCAGCCCTGGAGCTCAGCTCAAAGTTGTTTCCATTCCTTTGTAAATCTAAATTTCAAAAAGAAAAAAAAAACTTTTTTTTTATGTCTAAAAATGATTTAACCCTTTAGACTCCATTGCACTTCCACCACCAGTGAAGTACTTTTCAGCAATTGGATGAATAGATAAATAGACTAAATTGAGAGCATTTTTTAAATTTTTAAAATTTGGAATTATAAGTAAGACTATATGAGTTTGCCAGAGTTAAATTTGACAAATAAGATTAGGAAATAGTCAAGCAACAAATTTTTATAAAACTCTCTAAATTATTCCCTTTAAATATTCAGAACAAGTCAAAATCCAGTATAAAATATGAATATCAATTATTGACTTAATAAAGAATGAAATATTGAGGAAGTAGAGACTTTTAAATGAGATTTTCCCTTTCCTTTTTGGAGAGCCTCAATTTCTAGTTGATATGGAGTTTGTAATGCATCTTAAAATTGATTTACCAAACATGCAATTATAGCATATATTGTAGAGAGGTTGTCAATTTACCATTACTCAAGAGATTTATTTTATTTAAAGCATTCATTTTGGTACAAGAACTCTGAAAACAAACCTGTCCACTGGACAGGAGCAAATATCCATGCCCTAAAAATCCAATTTGTAAGAGTTTCTGATCTGTCACTGAATGGAATGTTTGTGAATAAGACCACAAAGCAGCCTCTGAGCTATGTATCATAATTTATGAACAAGCCAGATTGCCCACTTCACTAAATAATCAGGCATGAAAGTGTCTCAGGGACAAACTGAGAACAACATTAGAATCTTAGCAGATCTAAAAATCTCTTTGGGGCTAGCTTGTAGACATGTCAAAATAAGACAAATATTAAGAGTATGACTCTGAGCAGAAAACCTTAGACAGTGTTCAGTAAGTGGGTACATTTGGAACAAAGAAACCTCTAATCCCCAAGTTAAATCCACTCTTGCTAGAGTTCTTTAGCACAATTTTTGAAAACTGTGTCAAGAAATACACTCACCACCATTATTAGTGCCACTAATTATTTTTACAGTCCGGAGTTCGTTGTGTATTCAAATCCTTTGTGAATCCAACTAAGTTTTCTACATATAGTGTGTAAAGTTTTGAAAGGCATTCCCCTCTATGTACATTGGCACATTATTTCTGAAACTTATTGCTCTGAAAATTTAAAGACAGCAACTTGCACTTTTGTTATAAAATATGGTGTCCTTTTTTATAAACAATGTATCTACTTTGCAGGTGAATATGTACAATGCAGTCCAGTTCCTTTCCTCTGTCTATCAAACTAAAATATTTCCAACTTCTCAAATATAAAATTTCATGACACTTTCAGTTATTTTTCTCTGGGATCTTTTTGTGTTACCCCATCTTTGTGGAGACGTCAAATATATGTAGTCTATTAGGTCTGGAGACAAAAGCTTATGTAAAGATTCATAAATACTATGTTTTATTCCCAACATCCTTCCTAGAGGCAATTTTCATGTCCTTTTTTAGCTACAGTGCATATTAGGGTAATACTTCCAGTGAGTAAGTTCACAAATATCTAGTAAGTTTTTGTTATGACAAGGCGAGAATCATCTACAAGCTAAAAAGTAGATTTAACCAATAGATGCTAATAAATTACTCCAGTAAACACAATTTAAATTTCAATTTACACAGTTCCAAATTTCTATCACCCCTCATGTGATTTTCAGATAGCAAAGATATCATAATGATGTTTTATTTTCATATCCAGGAACTGTGTGTGTTTCTGGATATGAAAACACAAACACAAGCAGTATAAAAAATAAACAGGGATCACCCCGAAGTCCTCAAAGTCATCACAACTGGTCTCAATGAAGTTTAGTTTCAGGTCTTTATTGCAGGGTATTAGAGGAAACTGTTGCTTTTCCTACCAACTTTCATGCCTGTATGAAAAGTATTTGTTCTTAATCCAGCTCCAGTTCTTTCTTACTCAGAGAACTTAGTGTTATCTAAAAGCTTCAGTAGTTCTTCAATCCCTCATGCATGTTATGTATAAACTAGAGAAAACAAGAACTATGTCAACAAGCAGTAAGAACCCTGGATTTTACATTCATTGTTCCCCTATTTACCTTTTCTTTATAAATTCAATCTTCACACTATCTTATTTGAAGGATAACTTATACCACTTGTCATTTGCAAAGATAACTTAAAGAGCATCTCTCAGAGGATGACTTTGACAAGTATATGCTGTTGGTGGATTTACCAGTATTAACCAAGATATATTATGTGGTGTGACTTTCCTATATATTCACTCTCTATATTAATAAAGCATTCACAATCAGCTTTGGCTTGAAGCAAGCCATCTATTTCAAGATGGTATTATTATAAACACTCCATCTGTCATAACATAGACAGGTTCACTCACAAAGAATGTTGGGACCATAGTGATATGGAACCCTGGGGAAAGCAAAGAGGCTTTAAGAGTTGAGGCCATAACTAAAGCAAGGCACTTTGCAAGGCTGATGCCTATAAATAAAGTGATAGCAATTCAGAAGACAGCATCTTGAGAGTGGTAGAGAATTTGGTTGATTTCTCTGTTTTTCCTACCTGAAAGATGTGTTCCTTTTAGCAGGTGCTCACTATGAATAGGCGCATCAATAAATATTAAAGCTAGTGTTTAATAATTTCTATATAATCCTATTGAATTGTTGCTATTTTATGAATAAGAAGTTGAAAAGGCAAAAAAAAAAAAAAAATTGGTCCATATCACATGAGTGGTAAAATGATGGCTAAGACACATTGCCAGTCTCTTTGCATAAAGCCCAAACCTAATTCACTGGATAATATTTAGCAATGTTTGATCGTATGGGAACTAGGAACCAATATTTTCAGACTAAGGGCTGCTTTAATCTGGGCTGGGATTCAGTACACATTCTGGTCCACTGGGAAGTAAAATGGAAATCTAAGTCCCACCTGGGCTAAACCATAATGGTGAGCCTCATGGGAACAATTGGTGGGTCAGGAAATGCCTAGAATATGTCATTCACAATGTATGTCCTTCTCAACTAGGTGAGAACTAGCTTTCTGGCCTAAGTCTTCTTGTGATGATTCCAGAAAACAAATCAGACTGATGCACATAAAGCCAATCCTTGTCTCCTTCCAGCGTTGATACATTGAACCCAGCTGTTTGTTCATGCTACAGAAAAATGTCTGTCTTCTCCTATAGAATGGTCTTTCAGCTCTTTTAACAAGTAGAGGTGTCAATCCCTTTGCTTCACTAATAATAATTACCTACTTCCTGCTAGGCCACCACTCCATATACATGACTATTCTTCACATGACTTTAAAGACCTTGCTAGTCTATTTATCCCTGAGTATACTATATATTACTAATATTTAACTTACAGTTTTCTCTTAAAAGTCATGTTGCTTCTCTATCTATACCAACTGCTTTGCCCTTGTTAGTGAATCTTTTGTGTGTGCAATCTGATAGTCTATGGTCCCCTCTTTGCTTTCCTAAGTCTCTATTAATATGAAGGATTTGCATAGTAATCCTACAGCTTTCTCACAAAAAGGCAAATTGAAAGATTCAGTTATACATTTTGGTCGTAAGTCCCTGATTTTATCCTTGATTGACTTTCAAACTCACTGGAAGATGCTTTCTAGTCATCCTGATTTATACACATTTATTCTGCCAATTTGACCTACAGCATCTTGAGTATTGATTACTATTTTATATAGTATTTTAAACCTACCATTTTGGAAAACAATTTGAGAGTGAAAATCTCATTACCATCAACATAAAATTTAAACTCTTATTATATTCCAGGGGCCTCCCTTGGTGGCACAAGGGTTTAAGTCTCAGCACGATGAGGCTATCTGTAGCCACTTCAGTATGAGTTAGATGCCAAGCCAGGGAGCTGACACACATGGCAAAGCAGACCTCTCCTGTCTTATCTATTGCTTCCCTCAGCAGTGTGTTTCAGTAGATCCAACTGTTCTGCTCCCCATTCTGTCTCTGGTGAATCCTCTTACCACCAACCCCCCACCCCCCACACACACACACTCCCTAGACTTCTGGCCTGTACTCCAGCTCTTGTATGCTTGTATGCATAAATAAATAAATCTTCTAAAATACTGTCATTATACTCCAAACACTGTGCTAGGTGTTGGGCATAAAAGGGCTTTGAAATTGTGGTTAATCCCTTCCTTCAATGTGCAGACCCATTAAAGAGACAAATGAATGACCCTGCTGCAGAGCATGTGTGTAGGAGAAGCACTGATAAAATTCAGAGGCACAAAGCTGCAGATAAGAAGAATCAGAGTACATCAGGTGGGCAGCACTTGATGAGTCCAAAGAGTTGAAATCAAGTTTCAGTTATTTTGGCTTCCCAGAAACTACAAATTTGCATGCCTAACAAAAAAATAAATTTAGGAAGGTACAAGTTAAAAAGTGAAGATGGCAGGAACATTTACAACAGAAAAAATCCTAAGAACAAAATTCCAAAGGTGTATATATAAAATTTATTTAAATGACTCCAAATGAATAGCTTTAGCTACAAGATTTCCCTTTTTAGTTATACAAAACAAACCTTGAGAGTGAGAGTGACTAGAGATTGTAGACTACTTGCAATCCTAAACCTTTTTTTTTTAATTTAGACCAATGTAAATATATCATTTTAATGATGACTTTATTTTAATAAATTTGTTAAATAACAAAGACAATATATAATAACATGCTACTTAATAATTTTTAATATTTTGCCACTAGCTTCTCCTTTGCTTCTTCATAAATACACACATTACATTTTTAATATAGATGTTCATTTCATAGTTGCCCGTTATTAAAATCTCATTTAAGAAATGGGCATTCTCAGAACCTTGCTACTGGTTTAATGGAGACCGCCAATGTAAGTTACCACCGTGAGTCAAACCAACAAACAGAAACAAGGTCAGAAGAAAATGCAAAGACCTTTGATTCCAGTTGCATCACTGGATATTTTATATAACCTAGAAAATATAATTTCATTGCCTTATAGTTATCAGTCTCCCTACATCTGTCTAAAACATTCCAGAATATTTACTAGCATTCCTCTATACATCCCTTCCTAGACTCCTTAGTTCAACAACTATGCTGTAGGTTACATAGAGTTTGCAAAATACTTGGCGATAAAGCCTGAATTTCATTGTGGATTCAGCTTGGACCAGATAAGTAAAGCCTCCCAAGGATTAATATTTCTCCTGGAATCATCCCTATGTTTTTGTTTGAAGCAATTTTGCTGACTTTAAGTTCTCTTAGCTGCAGAAAAGAGGAGAGAAAAACACTGGCCAATCAATGTTGTAGAAGCAACAGGCAGCCTCAACGTCAAAAGCAGCAGGCTTCCCTCTAGCCCTCTGGCTCCACACTTAGCCCTCAAAAGTTCCTCACTGATGCCCATCTGTTTTCCCTCCTTAATGCTAGAATTTGCTGAGAGGTTTTGGAGAACTTCCCAACATGGGGTCTAGCCTTTTTAAGGAGTAAATACTTTCACACATTTACACATGTGGCATTTAAACACATCACATGGACAGAGAGTCAATATGTAGTCCTCGAGATTAATATTCATATGAACATTTTCTTGGGGAGAGCAGATGTTTGCAGTCTCCTACAAACCAGTTGCATTTGTAATGGGATAGGATCCAGCAGCTAATATCAAAGTTAGGAAGATGATCTGCTTAAGATTAATTCTTCTAAATCCATTGCTATTAAATTAATCTCATTGCTAAGATACTTAGTGATTCACAGGAAACATGACTTTTAATATTATTTCAACATATATAAACTGATTAGGTTTTACAGATACTCACCTTAGATTAAGAGAAATTAGACTTTAATAGCACAACATTAAAATGTAGTAAAGCGGGAGATTTTTTAATCTAAATATATTGAATTATATTAACATATAGTGACTGAAAGGGGAAATTTTATTAACTTTTTAAGCATTTAGTCTTTAACTGCCTTTTTTTAAGATTTATTATTTATTCATACAGAACTGGGGTACAGGCCAGAGGAGCAGGTACAGTGAGAGGATTCACCAGAGACAGAGTGGGGAGAAATACACTGCTGAGGGGAGCAGAGGACAAGTCAGGAGAGGTCTTCTGTGCCCTGTGCATCACCCCTGGGCTGGGGATCGAACTTGCACTGAAGCAGCTGCCACTCACATGTAGTGCTGTGTCCTTACCTGTTGTACCACCAAGGATGGCCTTGTTTTGTTTTTAACAAAAGTTTTCTCAGGTCTTGAAATCCGACAGCTAGTGACTCAAAATTCTGTGACTTTGATAATGACTAAAACCATAAGACCTTCAGTTTCTTCCTCTGTAATATGAATATTATGAGCATCACATCATGTGGGTTAGAGGAGAGATTCCAAAAGGAATGTGCATCAAAATGTCCCACAGGACTTGTTAAGGCAAAGACTGTTGAGCCCGCCTGCCCCCTGCCCATCTTCTGATCCAGAAGGTCTGGGTTGGAACTAAAAATTTGTATTTCTAACAAAGCCCTAGGAGCTGTTGCTCCTACTGGGTGGTGAGCTCTTTTCTAGAACCATCATTTAAGCTCTAATTTGGCTAAAGTATAAAATAAATAAATTCTAAATAAATAAGGAATATAATTGCTTTCCCTATGAAAGGTGAGTACATGTGGTCCACTTGATGAAGACACCCAGAGGACAGAAGAAGATCTCAGTTTCTTTTTCCTTTGAGCTTTGTATACAAAATGCAAAGCAAGCTTAATCAGTCAGTTTTTTTTTTTTTTTTTCAATAAACGCAATGCTCTGCGGAAAAGGTAAGATCTCCTCGTGGTTACAGTCAAAGATAGTTACCCTCTAAGCCTCATTAAAGACAATTAGCTGAGAGTCCTGGTTGAAGACACAAGAGCTAGAGGGAGAACCTGGGGAGTTACTGACACCTAAAGAAAAGGGCTTGAGGCCAGAGTCTGAAGCCCCTGGTGTCTACTTGGTTCCAGCCTGATGGAAAGACTCCAGCCCTGGCAGGGACCTCAAGGAAGTCAAGAGCTTCTCAAGAGCTTAAAAAATACATAGTCTAAAGAAAAGCTGTCTTCATTAAGTTTATGATTGTAATGATAGCAGTTGGTAATAAAAAGAATAGTAAAGTAACAATAAATTTCTACTCCTGTTCATATGCTTTCCAGACTGGTTTGCTTTAATGTTAATAAAAGGAAAGAGTACAGACAAAATAATAATGCAAGCAGGAGCTGATCTTGCCTTTCAAATCTCTGACTGATTGTACTTTTTCAAGAGGGAGGACACTGAACCCTGTATCTTGAAACCACTGCTGTGTGGATTTCCCTCTGAATTACAGAGAGAAGCTGTATGACATCACAGAAGGTGTCCAATTTAGTGACTTGGGAAGTTTCAGGAAATGAATTCACAGCCTCACAGACAAAGGGAACACTGTTTTTCAGTTTTTTTGTTTGTTTTTGTTTTTTTAATATTGGAACTAGAGAGAGAGGGAGTCAAAAAAATCAGGCTGGAATTATTTTACCTGCGTGGCATATGTGCTCTGTTGTGTGGGAAGATATACTTAAAAAACAAAAGTCTGTCCCAGAGAACCATGGACCCCTAACAACCTGTCTTATCTGGTTGTAATTTAGGATATCAAGCATCTGTTAGGCACATTCTGCGTGCAATAAATTAAGGTGACTTCAAGAGCAGAATGTAGAAATCCCTAGTCGGAGGTAAGATAAATGCATGGAAATGTACGCAAAAGGGATATGCACAGATGGGCAGGGAGATGAGAGCTTGATGCTTCTGACTTGTCAGTAGAATAAGTGTTACAGACTTCTTCCCCGGTAATTATTTATGTTTTCTTGAAGACACATTGCATTGTAACACTGTAAATGCTTTAGATATGCATCATTAAAAACCAACATGTGCTACTTTTGATGTTACAACAGCTCTTCACAATTTTGTCGTATCAGTCCCCATGTACGGTGCACTGTGGTAACTGAAGGCCAGAGTCTCATCATGGATTATGAAACCAAGGAAGAGCTGATAAGTAAGCATGAATGAGTTAAATCTATATTCTAAACAATGCAGCTGATATGTGTGCTGACTTCCATGCCTATGAAACAATTATAATTTAGTGAGAAAAAAGAGAGACTGTGTAGGGGGAGAGGTTGAAGATACATGTCTGCATTTGCTCTGAGGGAGCACAGTTTTCTGCTTGTTACTATGTCATGGCTTCAGACTTGTCATTTCCACCAAGAGCATATTTCTGTAGAATCATGTTGTGCATTAGACATTGTGTTTGTGGGAGTGTAATGAGCATATGAGAATTTCAAATGTGAGAGCATGTAGTCATTGCTTGGTGGGTGGGCATTCTAAGCCACCCTAAGAAATAGGTAATGTCTCACTGCCAAGATCTTCTAGGAGCCAACCCCACGGGCCCCATTCTGGCAAGTTGAATGCTCCTATCTCACTCATATCAAGGAGAGCTTCTACTGCCCTTGCTGGTGTGTGTGGTGTGTGCTCTGCAGGTGGGTATGGATGATGCAACCTGTCTGCTCAGCAGAGTCTAGGTCATCCCCTTTTTAAATGTCTCTGGGGGACCCAGATGTACTCTTGAGTCCTGTTGCCTTTCCAACGTGAGGACTCTATGCTAACAATTCATCTGCATGCCATCCCTTCTTCCTTCTTCCCACATTTTATCTTACACTTCTCTTTGACATGGTTTTATCACTTGATGAATCATTTTTGAAACAATTACATGGCAAGTCCATATAGAACTTACAGAACTGTAATTTTGTGTAACAGAAATCAAATGATCATGTGAAATGCAAAATCTATCATCTTACATCATTTTAGAGGAGTTTTAAAATCAATTCGTACTTATAAAAACTTGTTCAGGTTTTACATTTGCAAAAGCAATAAAATTACTTCATAAACCTTTTTTACTAAGAATGTGAAATCTAAAAGATAACCTCATTGTAGATATGAGGAAACTTTGCTGTTTTTATAATATGATTCTATTATTTAATTCAGATTTGATAAATGGCTTCATAGTATATGTACATACATATCATATATATGTACATATATATTTAGAGATTTACATTATCTGAACAGTTTTTTTCTAGATTTTAATTACATATGCATTTTATTTTTACATAACTATATTAGTACATATTAAGGTATGTATACCTGCATTTATCTTTATACCTGGGCTGTTTTATCTTGATTTCACCTTAATTATGAGTTGTGAATTTTCCAAGTTTTACCTTTGTGATAGATATAAGATTTATAGGATTTTTACTCCATTTATTTTACATTAGATTATTGATGATAGAATTAGATGTCACAAAAATAGTAATCTATAAATTATATTAAATTATTTTAACGTGGTGTTATTAGTTGGAAAATTCTTACTGAGGTAAAAAAAAGAGAGAAGCAACATCGTGTTTTTATGACTTGATGGGTAAATAGACATTAGTGTTCCATTAAACAGGACAGTATGAATTCGAGGCACAAGTTGATAGATTAATTTTTTGACATGAACTAGCAATATATGTGGAGTTACTACCATGAAGTTTAGATTTACTTTTATAAATCCTGCAAAGAAAATATTATGCCTGTTAAATATGAGGTGGTAAGGCCCACAGAGTTCATCATGATCTCAGTATATTGGTAGGGAAGAACTGAGATCTAAAAAGATGCCACATTAAACTAAAACCTGTATCCTTCTTACTATGCAAGACCTGTTTCATAATCAGCAGAAGCACTATCTATTTTCTAAACCAGATATTCCAACTACTTCTATAAAAAAAATGGCAATCACAATTCTTGGGGACAA
This sequence comes from Condylura cristata, assembly GCF_000260355.1. Taxonomy (NCBI): domain Eukaryota; kingdom Metazoa; phylum Chordata; class Mammalia; order Eulipotyphla; family Talpidae; genus Condylura; species Condylura cristata. The sequence goes on from NW_004567103.1 coordinate 84,465,662, forward strand.
TCATAACACTTTGTTCTCTCTCATCAGCATGACCCTTAATGAAAGGATGTATTAAGGAGTTGTTGTGAGTTGCTTTCCTGTTCATTGACTTGTGTGATTTCCATATTTCCTAGACAAAGAAGCCAAAGTAAATAAATTAATCCATTTGGGGAATAATTGGGCATTACTATCAGAGGTCTTACTGTCTGGATACTAATAATGAGAATAGACTGATAAATAGTTTTCCAGTAAAAACTACCTTTGCTTATCCAACAGTAGATATGACACTATTGGTAATGTGGATTGTCCTGATTAAACTTAGATAAGAAGATAAAGAAAAAGGAAGATTTTTAATTTAGTCTGGGTCAGGATTACAATATTTCATTGGAGTACTTAAGAAATTTTTTTCTTTTTTTTTTTTTTTAAAGATTTATTTATTTGTGCATACAGAGCTGGGGTACAGGCCAGAGGCTCAGGGGCGGCGAGAGGCTTCACCAGAGACAGAGCGGGGAGCAGAACAGGCAGATCGATGAAGCACACTGCTGAGGGGAGCAGCGGGCGGGTCAGGAGAGGTCTGCCGCGCCATGTGGTCACCTCCGGGGGCAGGCGGGAATCGAACTAATACGGGAAGTGGCTTTAGCTTCTCAGTGCTGTGCTTTAACCCGCTGGGCCACCAGGGAGGGCCCAAGAAATTTTTTTCTTTATGAGCAGATTTGGAACATGGATTTTGCTTTAGACAAATCTGACTTTGTATCCCTTCTACATAATAATGGTATCTCCCTCGGTAGCATTTTTCTCTCTGAGCCTCAGAAATCATATCTGTGAAAAGTTTGTAAAACTTACACATCAGAGTGATACAAGAATTTATTAAGGTGACACTCTATATAGGCCCCCTCACCCCCTGATATATAAAAAGTGATCAATTCACTGATCTTTGAGTCTTTATTTGAGACAAATACAAATGTGGGCAAAGGGTTTGTCAAAATCACAGAAGGCAGTTTTATTCTTCAAATGTAATATAAATATCTTCAAAAAAAAAAAACTCTGCTCCTGCTTTAGGTATATTTTTTAAGTGTTTGAAAATGCCCAAGACCATGGCATGCTAAGTGCCTGCCAGTAAGAGGAGAGTGAATCCCTTGTGGTTTCTGAAAGCTGGAATGTTTCTCCTTTTGGGGACAACAATATTCAACTTGTTCCCAGGATGCATGAAGCATCTGCTATTCTTGAAGGCAAATGCACGTTACTAAGTGACAAGGCAGAAAATGTAAGTGGGTCTGAAAACAGAAAATCACCTGGAGAATCAGGATTTTCACACTAAGCAGATCTTTAGCCATTGACATTTTGTTTAAATCATTTCCCAAGAAAATCATTTGAGCATATCTTCAAAATAAAAACTAGGTCTTTGGCTGAAGAGGGAATCTGATGTTAGACACCTTGCTGGAGGTCAAAATCTCAGGAACCATTTATCAGCATCTATTCTTGCAATGTAGTCAATGGCAGACCATTGTTCATTCATTTCAGATAAGATTAGCTGACCAGTCAAAATCAGTCAATCAAAATGCTGACTTTATATTGATTTTCAGATGCATAAGCTTGTTTTGTTACTTGTTTTACTACTGACATTGAATTTTTCACCTCCATCCCCAAATAAAGATAACATCTAACAAAGATTTCTATGCAAACAAAAAAATGTTGCCCAAGGCTCAAGAAGAAGCAGATTTGGAATAAATAGGCAGAAGATCAAAAGAAAGGAAGTGACAAAGTAAAAATACATCTGGAAAATACCAGATTCCAGACCTAGAGAAAAATAGGAATGAGGGCTAAATGAAGATATAGAAGATGTTTAAGATGTGAGACTCAATCACTCTCTAGTGAGATATAAAGAATGCTTTAATAGAAGTACTGAGTAGGATTGAGAGAGGGTTTGGAATGAAGGAATAAGTGTTCCATCCTGACCCTGCCTCTAACTGGTATATGGTCTTAAGAACTAAGTGACTCTGAGCTTCTAAGGTTGTATCTTACTCAAATGCATGCACCCTCTCCAGACACATGATAGGTATTCAATAATTTCTGAGTGTCAATAAGAAAATACTATATAACTTTCAGGAAATTTTTGCTGAATGTGTATAATGACCAGATTAAATACTGTATTTTGGGGAAAATACACATACTATATTTTAGTTCCCCAGAAAAAAACAAATAAACAGAAATACCATCTCTTTGGCTAAAATATTGGGCTAATGTTGGGGACACTTGAGGTAAGGGTGAATTCATTTCACCCTTACATTTATTCATGTATCTCTGGGATTACTCAAGAAAATTCTTGCTTTACCCATGAGGTTTCAGTATAATTTCTACTTGAGTCATTTTCATTTTCAAAACTGTATTTGTTTCTTTGGTAAAATGTTTGGTAAAATGTTTTCTGAGTCCCCATAATTCAAGCTAAGCAAATTTTAATTAACTAAGGATAATAAACTTAGGAAACATGAGTCTTTTGAGCCTGTGCAACTAGAAGATAGGTAATGGCATTAATTAATGATAGATGGATGTCCTTACCCTAAAGTTAATTCAGGAAATGACTAGCAATTTTTGAATCATTTGAAGTTTAAGCACAATGAAAAGGCTACTAATGGATGAAATTTTACATAATACCCAATAATTTTACAACTTCAATGTCTTTAAGAATCTGTATGATGTCAGTGTGAACAATAATACACTAATTATAGAAATCCAAATTTCTAAGGTATCCCTGGAGAGGCTTGCAAACATAATTAAGGAAGGGGCTTATCAGCCTCAATCAACTTTGATTAAAAATAGTTAGTTTATTAGTAATAAATAGGTCTAATCAAGTGAGTATCAACAAATAACAGAAGAATGTACTTGGTTTTAAAGTTTCCGAGGAATCAAATCAGTCTCAATTCAATGGCACTTATGCTATAACATTTAACTACCTTCTTTTTGTCATTTTTTTTTCAACTTGTGCAGAAATAGACTTGTTATACTTGGTTGTATAGTGTTCCCTTTGATTTTTCAAATTCATGTCTATTTGAAATTGTAGCATATGCGTTTTTTGTTTTGATTTGTTTATTTTTTTATAAATAGGATCTTTGTAAATATGTGTATGGTAGTTAGAGATTCCGAGGTGGGATCATTCTAGAATTAGGGAAAGCTCTGAACCTGATGACCAGTGTCCTTAAGATCTGTGTAGATACTGTTGGGATAATAGGGAAAGAGAACAGTGACCGGGGCAGCAAGGAAGCAGTGATTTCCAGGAGCTATCAGGCTAGGGAAAGACATAGACTGTAGTTTTCAAAGACAGATTATCCCTGCTGGCACTGATTTTGGATTTTTGGTCCCAGGAATAAGACAAAAATCATTCAATTTGTGGTGATTTCTTTGGCAGCCTAAGAAGCTATTATACTTTGTGTATTATTTTGCAGAGTCTGTTCTGCAAGTACATGGAGTGACATTAGACCTGTAACTCTGTGCTCCTCTTTCTGAGTGCACAGACTGTGTCCAGCAGTCCTTGTATAACACTTGTCATGTTCCTGCATGATATCAGCCTCAGGTTTAATAAAAACTTCACATGTTAGTGCTTTTCCATCTTTAAGCTTTCCCTTCAGTAATAATCATTATGTGGAATTTGCTCCAAACCCCTTCAGCAGACATATCTCCTCTTCAGAAAATTCACTCTTATCTTTTTTTTTTTTAAGATTTATTTATTTATGCATACAGAACTGGGGTATGGGCCAGAGGTGCAGGGGTGGCGAGAGGATTCACCTCTCACAGAGTGGGGAGCAGAACAGGCAGACTGATGAAGTATAGTGCTGAGGGGAGCAGTGGGCGGGTCAGGAGAGGTCTGCCATGCCATGTGGATCACCAGGTGGGCAGGGATCGAACTCCTGCTGAAGTGGCTTTAGCTTCTTAATGCTGTACTTTAACCCACTGTGCCAGGAGGGAGGACCTCACTCCTTTCTTAACATTCAGTTCAAATCTAATTATAGATTCACAGCAAACTTCTCCTGATTCTATGATTTAAGTATATGTAAACTCTTGAACATGTTTATCCCCCTTCTACTTAGCTGATTCACCATGGAGGACTTGTAATTTCTCTTATGTTCTAATACTACATACAAATATTGTTCCCTGTGAGCTAGTTTTGTCCAAAAACTGAAACGGGTTATTTTGGAAAACCAAACCCATCAGCTTTCCATTCTGCCTTACATACATTTAATGTTTTATAGAAACATGTTATAGGGACACGTTGCCTACTTGCCCAGACTTATTCCATGTGACGACACCGAAATGTTCTGTAAAATTATGTTTCCATCATTATAAATTTGACTTGAAATCCATGCAATTGATGCATTTACTGGGGATTATCTTTTGCCCATAGCTCATTAAAGTTGTCCTCATCTAACACACATATTCATAGGAATAGCAAAATACTAGCCCTCTGGCAAAAAAAGTGACCCATACAAATGGTCTGGCATGAGAAAAATATCCACAGGAACACAGATCACATAACAACTCTGCTGGGCGGCTCCAGACCTGCGGTGTAGGCGATGAATGATCTAACTTGTAGAAGGCAGAGTTGTCAGAGGAGAAAAAAAGGATGCAATACCTCATTAATTTGTTCCCAGCAAAAACAATTTCAAGGATTAGCCACATAATGACACTCCTAGAATATGCACTTTGTATCAGCATTTCATAGTAGTAGCTAGCTGTTGAATTAATGACGCTGCTGAGGAAAGAGGGCTCATTATACCTAATTTGGAAGATTGTGAAGATGCTGCATAGATGATGGGTTAGAAGGTGGCATTTGGGCAAAAGGACTGGGCAGATTCAAGATGACATTAATGCCCACTGGATGCTGTAGCTATGTAGATATTCTTTCACTCTTCATTCTTTGAGGAATAAGAAACAGCATGTTTAAGCATGCACATTCAAACTGGACCACCTGTATTCCCTGCTATGTGAGAAGCCAGCCTTCTGGTTGCCACAGAGCATTACAGGAAACCATGATGTAAACTTCTCTCATCTTTCTCCACTTGAAAGTAATTTTCTAACCAAAATAGAATGTGGTGGTGGTAATACCATGGCATTTGCATTCTAAGGCTCATCTATCTATTTGTAATGTTAATATGTGTTACTGGTCACCTGACATCAATGGGGTTAATTTTAAATGTACATCATAATCATAAATCACCATATGTCCAACCAGCAGAACTTGGAATGTTCCAAAAGACAAAATGCTTCTGGTGACACAGGTAAATTCTTAGAGTTTAAAAGGAAATGTTGATTTATTCATGGATAGAAAATTAGCTTACATACTAAAATTAAAAAAAAAGAAACACATACTATAAGATACATAGTTTTTTCTATTCTATCTGACTGTAGATAATATGAATTATGCATAGGTAAGAGCACACGTGCAAATACACACACACCCAGGAGCACACATTTCATAACACAAATAATTTGACAAATTACTATGTTTATTGAAGAATTAGTTTCTTTTGCCATGTTATTTAAAAAAAAAAACTGAAAAGACATAGTTTTTTTTTTTTTTTAAACAATGCAGCTCTAATTTTGTTTTCTATTTATACATTTCTAATAAAGCTGAAAGGGTAAGCGGTTCAAGGTATCAAATATTTCTTTACAGAAATTTACAAAATGAAGTAGACATTTTGAATAGACATCTATACTGAGCTCCATGAAGGCCATATTTATCAGACAAACTAATTTATGGAAACACTGAAGAGGTAAGGAGCTTCCTGTGTGATTTATCTAACTAATAAATATGGGCATCTTTAAAATCCAGATATTGCCCCTGCAGAATTATTCACCTCTGTGTTTTCCCACTACTGCTTCTGGAAGAGGAGAGATTAACTCCATTCTAAGAATCTTTTCATGTGACTCTCTCCTCAAAAGAAAGTGAGTTTGCAAGGAGGCAGGAGGGTAGCTTATGTGAGAGTCCATAATGATGGATGTAACAAGGGTAATAATGAGCAGTGTAGCAGCAACTAAGTTATCTGCCATCCCTGGACCCTTGCCCATAGATAGATTCAGCCCTTCACTGTCTTAGTTTCCAGTGTTGAGGGGCAGAGAGGATTTCCTCCCCAGGAAAAGCTCTCCGCCTGCCTACCTGGCTGCTGCCTGCCATGACACTTGCCATGTAAGCAGGTGACTGTGTACCTGGGAGCTTCAGGCAAAAGATACTGTATCTGCCACAGTATCTCCTTCCTTCTTGGCTGTCAGGACCAGAGGCTGTTGAGGCAGCTGTCCTCAAACTCTTGAATAAGAGAAAAATCACTGCCTAAGTAGTTGGAAGGGTGCAGTTTCAATGCAAGCAATATTTTCTCATTGAAAGGTTCTGTGAAGCAGGGTAAGATTGAACAAGAGCAACAGTTTGATTATTGTCACTGCTTATTAGTACTTTAATGTCCTCCCATTCTGAGCAGGAGTAAAATGGATTTTGAAGAGGTGTATAATAAGGAAGTATGAAATGAATCAATGAGGGGATTATGGCAAAGAAGACATAATGGTACAAAGGCAAAATAAATTCAATGTCAGGATAATACAACAAATTAAGTTGTATTATAGCAGGTTTCCCTATGACAAGTATCTTTGCTAACATCGCTTGTTGCCTCTGAAATATCAACAACTCTCTGCAAATTAACATAATGAAGGCAGGCCCTTCCTGGTGGTGCAATGAGTTAGAACACAGCACTACAAGCTAGCTATAGCCGCTTCAGAGCGAGTTCAACCCCTGGTCTTGGAGGTGACACACATGTTGCGGCAGACCTTTCCTGACCCACTCACTGCTCCCCTCAGCAGTGTATTTCCTCCCTCTGTCTGTTCTGCTCCCCACTCTTTCTCTGGTGTATCCTCTTACCACTCCTGCACCTCTGACATGTACCCCACCTCTGTGTGCATAAATAAATAAATCTTTAAAAGAGAGAGAGAGAAATAAGGCAAAAATTTTAGCAAATTGTCCCTTGATTCCCTTTTACAATCATCAAACTGGTCAGGGGCTTTGCATATCAGTGAAAGGAAACTAGGCTTATTTGTGTTTTGTTTATAAATTTATTTATGTATGTATGTATTGATTTTTGGATGAAGGATAATATGGAATTTGGCCAAAAATTCTTTAGGAAGCAGCAGCAAGTGGGAAGTCTCATAGGTCATGAGTGGCCTATAATGGCACGCTGGGAGGTCAGAAGGTGGAGCGGGAAGGTGGACAGCACCAAACCATGCAAGATGATATTTTTCTTCAAGATTTTCCAATTGGATAGATACCTAGGCGAGGAACTGCTGTGTCATATGGAAGCTCCATTTAGAGCAGTTTGAGAAACCTCCACATAGCCTCCAGAGTGGTTGCACCAGATTGCATTCCCACCAGCAGTGCAGGAGAGTTCCTTTTTCTCTACGTCCTCGCCAACATTTGTTGTTGCTTGTTTTTTTTTTTGTTGTTGTTGTTGTTGTTTTTGTTTGTTTGTTTGTTTTGTTTTGTTTTTTAAATATGTGCCATTCCACACATCTTTAAACAACTAGCAACAACAAATGTTGGTGAGGATGTGGAGAAAAAGGAACTCTCCTGCACTGCTGGTGGGAATGCAAATTAGTACAACCACTATGGAAAACTGTTTGGAGGTTCCTCAAACTGCTAAACATGGAGCTTCCCTACGACTCAGCAATCCCACTCCTAGGTATCTACCCAAAAGACACAAAAACACTGATTGAAAAAGATACCTGTACCCCCATGTTTATTGCTGCTTTATTTACAATTGGAAAAACATGGAAGCAGCATAAATGCCCAAAAGTAGATGACTGGATTAAGAAGATGTGGTGCATATATAAAATAGAATATTACTTAGCAACCAAAAAAAAAAAAAAAAAACATGGCTTTTGCAGCAACTTGGATGGAGCTGGAAAAGATCATGCTTAGTGAGATAAGCCAGAAAGAGAAAGAAAAATACCGGATGGTTTCACTCATAGCAGGAGTATAATGGACCAGGCAAGAAAATAATAAGAATAATGAACAACCATATCCCAGAGACATTTTGTGGGGGGTGGAGTGGGGAATGGGATCAAAAACGGGGGAGTGGGGAGGGAAGTACACGGGACTATGGTGATGGCACATGGGTGACTTGGTGATGGGAAACCCGCGGGGATTACAATTGAGATGAAAAAAAAAGTACAAAATGATGTAAAAATAAACTGTTATAATATATATATATATATATATATATGCCATTCTCATTAGTGTGAGCTGGTATCTCATTGTATTTCTGATTTGCATTCCCCTTATTACAAATGATGATGGACATTTTTTCATATGCCTGTTGGCCAACTGCATTTCTTTTTTGGAGAAGTGTCTTTGTAGCTCTCCTGCCTATTTTTGGCAGGAGATTTCTCACTTTATATTTGTTGAGTATCATCAGCTCTTTGTATATCCTTGTGATCAGTCCTTTACTATTCATATCATATGTGAAAATTTTCTCCCAGTCAGTGGGGTATCTGTTTGTTTTATATAGTGCCTCTTTTGCTATACAGAAGCTCTTCAATTTAATGTAGTCCCAGCTGTTTATCCTTTCTTTCACTACCCTTGCTTTGGGTGATGTATCTTTAAAGATTTTACTGAAGTGTATGTCCTGTAGTGTGTCACAAGTATTTTCTTCTATATATTTTATGGTTTCAGGTCTTATATCTAGTTATTTAATCTATAAAGATAATAATCCAAAAGGACACCTGCACCCCTATGTTTATTGCTGCCCTATTTGCAATAGGGAAAATGTGGAATCAACACAAATCCCCAAAAATAGATGACTGGATCAAGAAGATGTGGTATATATGCCGATTGAATATTATTCAGCAATCAAAAAGGATAAACACATGCCATTTGTGGCAACATGGATGGAACTGGAAAAGATCATGCTTGGCTAAATAAGCCAGAAAGAAAAAGAAAAGGAGTTGCCTGAACTGGGCACTTTCTACAAAGCAACACAGAAATGATGCTCTAGTTGATAGTCTTTGAGTAATGTCACTGATTTGGTGACCAAATCTCACCACAAATACTCAGTGCTCACTGTGACCAGTGTTTACTGTCACAATTCCATTGCAAAGCACCTTGAACAAGAACTGTTGGCCCTTGCTAAGGCAACATGTGTATGGACAGCCAGAGGATCAATGCAGTCAAGTTTCCTTGGGGAGAGTCTCCCTGGTGGTACAGGGGTAAAATACACAACATTATCAAGCTTTTGTCAGCCACTGCAGCATATGTGATCCCCAGGTGGCCAGGTAGTTGATCCACATGGCGCAGCAGACCTCTCCTGTCTTGCTGGCTGCTCCCCTTAGCAGTGTACTTCAGTCACTCTGCCTCTTCTGCTCCCCTCTCTGTCTCTGGTGAATACTGTCACAGTACCTCTGGCCTACACCCAAGTTCTTGGATGCATAAATAAATAAACATTAAAAAATTTTTCCTTGAGGAAATTTTGGAATTTGATATCTGAGAGATAAAATGTCAATACTAAAGTCAAAATGCCAGAAGTAAAACTGAATTTTGGAGGTCTGATGAAGAGCTCTGGCTCATGAGGGGTACGAGGTAAGAAAAGCAGATTGGATCCAAAGTGGGAGGACCTGGATGATGGCCTTTATTTCTGATGGATTCAACACATATCAGATTATTAGTGAACCCACAATGCCCTGGTCATTCTTGCTATTTTACCTGCATTTTTCACTATACTGGAATCTCTCTGTAACACTGGTAATTTGTGATTACAGATTTAGGCAGTCAAGCCCATGTGTTTGGCCTTACATCTGAAGAGGCAAAAAGTTCCTTTCCATGAGACAGTTTACTTTTTGATGAAAGCCATATGCAGTGCTAGGAACACAAACTGTGTAGAAGATCCCAGAGTCACAGTTCTCACATAAATAGAATTGCTAGAGAATCCAGAGGCCTCTTCTTTCAAGGTTTTTTGTTAGGTAACATCTAAATTCATTATTTGGGGAATATATGTTTTCAGACAGGAGGTGTGATAAACACCTCCAGATTTTTTCACAATCGTGGAGTTTTGCTGTCATCCTGTCCCCACTGAGGCAGTGAGTGTCGTGGATGATGTTCCCATTGTGTATGCTTTGTCTTCTAGAATGCCATAAGTGAGAACGTGCGGTTCCAGTACTGGCCACCAGTGTTTGTTTGTTTCACGCCGTAGTGTCACTCTCCACCATCAATAAGGTCCAAATAGACAGCAGGGCACTTCTGCCTATTCTGATTATGCTAATAGCAGCTCACTAGCTATGCTAACAGGGTCATTATCTCCTCTCTTGGTCATGGGGTGCAAATTGCCACTTTAACATCCATTGGTTCTATCCTAAATTGATCACTACCCTTCATACCAGCCACTCTTACAAACCAAGAACATCTAAAAATGAAGGCTTTGTTCCTGTGCTTCCTGGAAGCATTCAGAGATAAAAGAATGAGGATATTGAGGGCAACATGCCTGAGAGAGATTACAGCAAGTTAGGAAAAAGAGAAGGCCCTCTGGCAAGGTTTTTAGATGCAGTGAATGAAGCTAATTCATAGCTAAGGGCTCCTGAAACGCAGTTGGAGATGGCGCAGTGTGGTGTATATGGCCTGGCTTATCTAGGTGACAGAGGAGCCGTCTGGGATCCTGGGACTGTCTTCTGCTCCAGCAGCTCTGGCTGGACAACACAAAATTAATGGGCCTTCACGTTTCCATTTGCCTGAGAATGGTAAAAAGAATGGAGTGAGTCAGTCAGGATTTGGGTCAATGCAAAGTCAAATATCCAAGCAGACAATCCAGCAGCCAGGAAAAGACAGCTTCTCCTACTCCTATCTCACTGCCTAAGCTTAAGAGGGTCTCTTGAGTCCCCTGATCAGATCAATACTATTGGCTCTGTGACTTTGAGCGAGTTCCTTAATCTCTTCAAATTTAGTTTTCTCATCTACAAAAAGAAATGAAGAAAAAACTGACCCCATAGATTGATGGGATTATTAAGTCTTATCTCCTGAGTTTTGTAGGTGATAAGGACTCAGTTAATAGCTACTGAAAATAATCTTATGCATTTCTACTAAAGTTTGAGGTGTCTTACACTGTAACAGCCCAGTACCTCCAGGCTGTTTAACCACTCAGAAAGTTCTAGTTTACATGACTAAACATATCCATTTCTAAAAAAAAAAAACAAAAACCTCCAGGCTGTTTAACCACTCAGAAAGTTCTAGTTTACATGACTAAACATATCCATTTCTAAAAAAAAAAAAAACAAATGAACATGTTATTAAACCAGACAAAATCAACTGTTTCACATTTATGAACACAGTATCAATTTCTTTGCTGAGTTGGGGAGCTGATTTGGCTCCATTTGGCTCTGAGAGAGAGTTAAATTTCTCCTTCCAAAAAAAGTTGGGTAGCCCTCAGAATGATTTATGAATAGGTCTCTGATGCATAAAATCTCATTTTCTTCAGTGCATTTGTCAAAAGATTTTCCGATGTGTGTCTTGTGTAGGACTTGGTTGGACTAATCCCCTCAGCCTTCCATGCAGGAGGCATATTTTTGCTGAAACTTTCTCTTGGCGGGTGTTGGGATGATCACATTTGACTGATGTGTTGGTGTTCTCCCTTTAACTCCTGCACTATGAACTTTATATCATGTTTCACTTCCCTGCATATTAATGTTCCAGTCTTCATGTGCAGATGAAGTGAAGCCATAAAACTCAGTCCTGTCAGCCAATTAGGAGTCATCTGACAAGCAACACTTTGTCTTGTGTGTGTTAGGCAAGGAACACCAGTGAGAAGACAGCATCTTGTTTGCCTTTCCCAAAATATACCCCCATAGAATAGAAATTACAGACGCTTTTTGCTAGCTTAAGCATAATATGGATTTATAAGATGGGGAAGATAGATGATAAGAGATTTTTTGTTTGTTTGTTTGTTTTACTTGCTGCAAAGGCTTTCAAATTATTTACTATCCTCATTATCATTAAGGAGCAGACGTTATCTGATCTATCTCTCCAGTTTTTATGGCGAAACTCTATTTTAAGATTCATATTTTTTAGACATCTCCTGCTCCTGCACAGAATACTCAGGCTGTTTGAGGAAGAGTGATGTGTGATGGATATTCCATTGCCTTCACAGAAGCATATTTGAAAAGTTGAGAAAACATTTCCTAACAGGATGTGAAAATTGGGTCCTAAACAAAGTGGATACTGCTCAGAAGAATATTTGGAGAGGAATGGCTGTTGAATTTATGGAGTGTGAACATTTAAAGCAAAAATTTAAATCCTCACCTTTAAGGTCATAGTGATTAATTTCCATTCCAAATGCAACTCTTCGTGTAGGCAAGAAACCCAGTAAATATTCCCGTGTGTGCAACAGCCCCGTGAGCGGTTGGCAGAATTAATAAAGCTGTCAGGATTTCTTTGGAATAGTGCACGTCTCGCTGTATGTCATTTAATTGTGAAGTGTAAATATGCATACAGCATATCAGGAAGACTAAATATATTAGTCTTTAGGGCTTCAGCTCCTGTTTCTGTAGTCATTTATCAATTTTGATTAAATTAATGGAGAGCATTTTGATACGGAAATCTAAAAATTTATGTAGTTTTCTAGGAGAATGACTTGCATTGTTTATACAGTCTAAGTATCTAGGGAGAAATATATATTTTTCTAATATGCAGCTTTGTATAATATAAAGTGTTCTGTATATAAGATTATGTTCACAGCTTGGGAGAATTTGGGGAAAATGCTTCTGGCAAGCAAACTGTTTTTAAGAAGAAAAAGTTGAAAACCCAGCAGCAGAGGGAAAACATAATGCAACTTATTTTCGTATACTTTAAAATATGCAATTTCTAATGCTGACTCATAATATAAGGGCAGCCTCTCTCAGGAAGAATCTAAGTCCATGGCAACTGGGAAAATAGAGAATGAATGAGAAAGCTTCTGTTTCCAATAACATCAAGCTCAATTTTCAAAGCAATGCTTTTAGTATGGGTGAATACAATTTTAAAAAAGACTGACTTCTTTGCTGGTGAACTTGTATCCGACAGCCACCTTGATGTTCCCCGCACTAGTTTTAGTGCTCTGTCTTTGGATGAGTAGATGCTAGCAACCACAGGAGTAAGTCAGTACTCTGTGATTATTCAAAAAGCTTTTTTTGTTGTTGTTGTTTTCAAGTACTCAAGAAAATTATCTCTTTCAGAAAGAGTAAATAGAAATTTATGATAAATGTAACTGTCCTTACATTATATTTGCATATAATTAATATCCAAATATTGAAGTATTTTGCTAAAGCTTTGTTTTGCTTTTCCGTCCCTCCCAGTATCAGTCTGAGGCTCATCACTTTTATTTACTGAACAATGAGAATGTGTTTTGGGTGACAAATAGTAGAAAACTAACTTCAAACAAAAGATAAGCATCATCGTCCCATTTTACAGGTCAAGGACTATGGCTTATACCGATGAATAAATTTAAGCCTTACTTGAAGTAGTCCTTTCTTTCATAATGATGGCACAGGGGCAACATTATAAATGGGTATCATATTGTACCATATGCCTATATATGTGAAAGCTATAAATCACATGAAGTTTTAAATAAGTGTTTTTGCCATCTGTGTTAAGAAATATATGCTCACAAGAACGTGGGAGTCTAGGGTCAAATTAGAATTTACCTCTACTCCTCCAGCCCCCATTCTACTAAACACATAAGAAAAACTCAGATTTTCAAAATTTCCCCACATTTCCCATCACCACCTCATCATGCCTTGGCCCTGAAGGTATCGGCATGAGTCTATGGCCGGGTACATCCTACCTACGGACTTGTCGAGTCCTAAGGACTGGGTATAGGACCACCTGGCTGGGGAATTCTGAGGCTTGGAGGGCTGAAAAAACAATAAACTGAACTGGGATGGGGGCAGAAGGGTCTGGGCAACAAATGGATCAATTGCCTGCAATACGCCAGTGATGATTCATCTACAGTAGAAACTCAAGGAAAGAAGGACCTGGAACCCATAACTGAAACCCCTGATCCCAATGTAAAGGAGATACTATAGCCTGGATGAAGTGATTGAAATGAGTTGAGGCAAGATAGATCATGTGGCTGAAAAGCCGGTATTAGATCCATTCTACCCAGCTGACTTTCTAATGTTTTTATTATTATCATCATTATTACATCATTATTATTATTATTACAAAAGTTTATTTTTACATCATTTTGTGTATATATATGTATATATTTTCCATCTCAGTTGTAATCCCCGCGGGATTCCCACCTAATGTTTTAATTAAAAAAAAAAAAAAAGAAAAGAAAGAAAAAAAAGTGAACCTTACTAGTCAACAATTTCAAGGATCCTTTTCACATGAACAAAATAGGAGAATTCAAAAGTCAGGCCTCAGTGCAGAACCCTCCGGGGGTTGCATGCCCTTGAGAAGTGGTCTGAGATCCCAATTCACAGCCTCCATTAGGCTGTTAGTTTCTTTCTTTGGGGTCTTCTTGAAATGGGCCTTAGGAGCACCCCAGGACTACTTATCTGCTAGTAGTGCCTCTGATAAGATATTCAGGGCTCTGTAGATTCCCCAGCTGTGCTTCCAGTGAGAGATAGGAGCTTTGTGTCTGCAATCACGGAAAAGAGAGGCCATGATAAGCATGAGGAAGAGGGATTTTTTTTTTTTTTTGCCTGAAGTCTGAACACAAAAAGTGATAAGAGAGGAAGGCCTCTGTAGACTGACCCGAAAGCAAATGCAAGCTGAACAAAAGGGAACCCAGAATGTAAGAAGATAAGATAGTTGCACAATTGGTAAAAGACAGTGTGCTATCCACCCATTCAAGTCAAAATATTATCCTACAGCATACACTGAGGCAAACATATATACATATATATATATATGGAAAAATATATATATATGGAAAAATCCATATATATATATATATATATATATATATATATGGAAAAATAATTAAAAAAAATAAGACTTCCAGATCTCCACTATTAAAATAGGTCAAAATAGCCATCAGATGGAAAGAAAATAAGACAAAACCAGAGTGAACTGTAAAGCCAAGGCTTTGTTTGGCCAGCTAGATAGCCTTCGTAATCAGACCATGTCTGTGGGTACTTATGAGGACTATGCTTTGCTGGGGTTGAAGAAACTCAACTGTCCTTACATTAAAAAAATACACAAGCATAAATAAGCGGTCTTTAAAAGTTAGTAAAATGTTTGCTGTCTCAATACGGAGGAAAGGGTGTTAACACAAATGACCAGGATTACAAGTCATAGGCATGCCTACCTTCTTTTTCAAGACTGCAGCAAAGATGAAATGACAAAGGCAAAGCTTTTAGGTAAGGTGCAGGCAGAGATGATTGTGTATGGATCTTTGGTCTGATTCATATAAAGTGAGGGTCGTTTCTGTCCAGTAAGAAGAACCTTTGTTTCCAGTTTTTTCATTTGTTTTAATATGGGCCCTTCTCGTTAGTGTGAGGTTGTAGCTCACTTTGGTTTTGATTTCCATTTCTTTGATATTAAGTGTTGAACATTTCTTCATATGTCTTTTAGCCATTTGCATTTCCTCTTTGCAGAAGTGTCTTTTTAACTATTCTGCCCAATTTTTGACTGGGTTATTTTCTTTATTAAGTTTTTTTGTTTGTTTGTTTTTATTAAGTTGTGTGAGTTGCTTATCAAAGTTTTGAAAGGGGAATGAGAAGTCTATAAAATGTGTGAGTTGGCAGTTTTCCATTTTTTTAAATAAATGGCTGTTTTTTCTTGTTGCAACAAGGCAGATGATTTTACCATATCACAATTCCTTATCAAAAATACTATACCAAATATGCCAAATATTGATGTTGCATTTAAATCACCATATCTAAGTGACTGGATCAAAATATAAGATATTGTTATTTCTATCCCAAATATCCCAGTGTTAGACAAGGTATGCTCATCACGCTGTATACTATCAATTTTTGTTTCCAAAATCATGTTATCAATCCTATAAAACAGATCATTTTTTTTTCCTGGTGGGTTATGAATTCTGTTAGGACTATTTGCTTTTATATATAGCCCTTGATTATTTTAGGTTTTAGAGTTTTTGGGTAGTTTGTTAAGGATTAATGCCTAGTCCTAATAACTGAGCAACCATCGACTGCATTGTAAGAATAGATTTAATGTTATGATTAGGAAAAAAAAAGTTGGGAAGCACTGCCAGATGAGTCTAGAAAAGGGAAAGATAAAATTGAGTTGAATGAATCAGAAAAAAAAAAAAAAATTAGAGGATGCCACGTATATATACTTGGGCAGAACACTGAATTTTAAATGAAAGAGAAAAAAATAGCTTCTACAAGAGGGAGATAAATACAGACACAGGAAATTACAATTAGATGGTGGGAAGGGAACAGTGGAGGTGTTGACATTCTGATGGGCACCTCTGGGTTATGACAGTGCTGAGGACAGTTTTGGGATCCAAAAGTTCTGGGCCTGGCATGCAGTTGGATGGAAAAGGAAGAAGAGGTCTGAAGCTGGGATTTGACTTGTTGAAGTTAGGACTGGAGAAATGAATCACTTAACCAAAGGTGTGCACGACTGACAGAAAGAGAAGGGAATGAAATTTTAAAAATCTAATAAGAATCTCTGACTATAATTTTTCAGTTTTCATCTGAAAGTTTAGCATCAGGTAATAGTTTTCTGTATTAATATATTTTTTCTACTTCTCAAGCTGACTTTATGCATTAATATTATAGTTTTCTCCTTGAGAAATTCATCTATGTTTTTGTTTTTAGATTTTAGTTATATGTGCCTGTGAGATACTTATTTTTTTTGTGGTCCCTTTTATATGTGAGACTTTGCTATAGATAGCTATCAACAAAAATTAAGCAGAAAAGGAACTTATTTCTTAGATATTTTTAGTTTCCCCAATGCCTGATCTAGGCCTTCAGTTTTTATTTACTTTCTTTCATTCAGAAAGATGGATTGTTTAGGTCTATGAGCTATGTATTTTATCCAGAAATAAGCTTTACTTTTAAATATGTTATGAAAATAAATTGAAATAATCTTTAGTAGGAACTAGCTATAGTATATACATACCACACATTTTCATACAGAATGTGTTTACAGAAAGAAAAATGAAATCTGAAAAAATGTCTAAAAGCCATTTGCTTTGACTGCCACCTTTTCAAAAAAGGGCAAAATAGAAAAAAAAAGAGGTAACATATAAATCACAGTATCTTAGAGTTACATTAATAAAATTTTAGCTTTATCGTTGCAAAAAAGGAAAAATGAATGTATTAATGAGTTTTTTTTTTTTTTTCTAAGAGAACACCCCTGTCTTTCATTTTATGTGTGCTTTGATGGTCAAATTTCTGAAGATCTCTGAGTATTTTCTCATCTGCAAAATTAGACAAAATTAGAAACATCCCTTATACGACTGTTAAAAAAAACTAAATGGCATGCCTATGCACTATTACATCATTAATATTAATTTAATAAAAATTAATTTGGAATATAAAAGCAAAGGATCTTAGGTTTCTTTTGTTTTTTGAGAAGTGAAGAATTCATTGTATGAGTCAATGTTAAAAGACAATTCTGAAGCATTGGATAAGGAAATTCATGACCCCATAGGTCATTTTTATCATGAATTTTTCAAGCTCTTGACCTTGGAAAACAAATGCACAAACATAGAAAGAATAACGACGGGGTACATTCCAATGCTTACTTGCCAAACAGCCTTAAGAAAGCAATTTAAATCTTCTAACTAAGAGATCTAAGAGATTTAAAGATTATATAGTCTACGAAACCCTATATAATGCTTCCAGCATGTTCTATGTTCAGCAGCATTGGTTCTCTATTTTAAGATGCTCACCTATAACATTAGAATGCTGCCAGACTTTTCCACTCCCCAGGGTTGTTTTGTGCTCTGATGATATTGTAAGTGATATAATAGTAATACATTGTGGATGACTAACATGTGTGAGCAAAAACAGTTGTCAGAAATTGGTGTTCTATGTGGAACAGTGGATCAGCAGTGGATAGCTAGACAACTTGAAGAGAAACAGATGTCAAATATTCCCATATTGAAAAAAATACCATTTCCTTTTTTAATCAGTCAGGTACTAAATTTGAGACTTTACAATATCAGTTTAGTCCTGTTGATTAAATTAGTGACCAAAAGAACCCAAGTTTCCCTTTCCAAGTGTTGTGCTGTGATTTATATTGTAATAAGAAATATATAATTGCATTGTGTTCCCATTTCTACGAGAAAGCCCCTAAAACCATTGGGGTTTCATTCCTGATGAGAACACTAACGGAGACATTGGTTGTGTTAATAAGTTAATATTATCATGCCTAATGATGGGAACCAGTTCCAGAAGAGTCAATCACTTGATTAGAAGTTTGAAATGGTCTAATCACACTTACCTGGCTTCTGAGGAGGGAAGAGTCTAGTTGCTACTGACCAATGATTTAATCCATTATGCCTTTGTAATAAGCCTCCATTAAAAACCTGAAATGATGGGGTACCAGGTCAGGGTACCTGGTCAGGGAGCAGTGATGCTGCCAAGTGCCACCTGTGCTAAGCCTCAAATTCCTGTAAGAACACTTGTTTTAGTATGAGGTCTCACCCTATGTGTCTCTTCATGTGGCTATTGACATATATCCTTTAATTTACTTTGGGATAAATCACTAAACACTAGGTGAGTAAATGAGTTTCCTCAATTCTGTGAGTCACTCTAGCATATTAATTTAGCCCAAGAAGAGAGTTATGATAACTCCTGATGCACAATTAATGGGTTAAAATCACAGGTTAGAACTGGACTTGCTGCTGGTATCTAAAATTGACAGTTTTGTGGAGCTGAGCCCACAACATGTAGAATCCAATGCAAACTAGGGGACACAGTATCAGAAATGGGTTCACTCGTAGGATACCCAGCAGGTGTCAGAACACTGCCAAGTGGTATGTGGGGAAAATGCATGCCACTTCCAAACATTGGAACCGGGTCCAGAACCTAAATACCCCTACACAGAACACAGAAAGTGTGTTTCTGGGTTGAAGGTCACATTTGCCTGCTAGCTTTAGAAAAGTTTCAAAGCAATGCTTCCCAAATTCCTTCCTGGAGGCCAGAAACACTGGCCCACCTGGTGACTGGAGCTCAATGCTTTGGTTTATCATATTCATATAAGAGAAATCCAGCACCTCTGTAATGTGCTTTTTATTACACATCAAATATGAAACAGACATTTTGCTAGTTTTTGGGGCATGACACATATGTTCACAAAATATAAGTAAACCAACCAATTGTGCAAGACACGAGATTCCACACTGATGCATAGGCTTGTGTAAATCCAGATGTGGCTGCCACAGCCCCTGGAAAACAGCAAGAAACTGCATACACAGTTTTACATATTTTAGTGACTTCATTAACATTGTAAAAAGAAACTATCCAAAGAAAAATGCATTTTCTAAAAAGAAAATTGATTACCCAAATTATTATTTTAATACATGTCAAAATTAATCAAGTAACTTGCTCTTATCATGTTAAGACATTAAAACTAATTCTTCATGTTATGCCAAACATATATTTTTATGAAAAACACTTTTTGAGATGACTATTATATAGAAATCTACATATCATGTGTTCATGTATATATATATGTGTATGCGTGTGTTTGTGTGTGTATAACTTGATGAGTTTGGAGCTAAGATACATTTGAGAAACTATCAGTGCACTCTGTACCTTAAACATATATAGTAATCCCCACCCTCTTTATTTATTATTACTTGAGAAGGAATTAGAATATGGCCTAAGATCTGTTTTTCCAGAAAATTTCAATTATATGATAATATGTCATGAACTAACGAGGTCATGCTATAAAGTAGTTGTCTAGGACTTATTTTTCATGCATAACTAAACTTTGTGGCCTTTGACACATCCCTTCTCTCTGACAACCACTATTATTCTCTGCTTCTGAGTTTGACTATTTAAAATGCTTGGTAGAAGTAGTATCATGTAGTATTTGTCATTCTGTATCTGAATTATTTCACTTGGCATAACACACTGTAGGTTATCCATGGTCTCACAAATAGTTAATCTCCCTTTTTAAAGCTCAACAATTTTACATTGTATGCATATGGCACATTTTTCTTTATCGATCTGTCAATGTGTTGTTTTATGTTGTGCCTTTTTTTGTGATTAATACTAAGATAAGCATGAGTGCAAATATCTTTTTGAGTTTTAAACTTTATTTCTTTAGATATATTTCCAGAAGTGGGATTGTCAGATCATATGGCACTTCTGTTTTGAATTTTTTGAGAAGTCTCACTATTAACCATACCTAAAAAATGTATAGTTCTATATGTATTTTTCAGTTTTTTTCTATGTCTGTAAAATATCTATGGGGTTTTGATAGGTAATTCATTGAACCTGAAAATCACTTATGTCCAAATTAAAGTTTTAAATGTAATTTGTTCTCGGCTTGGTTATAGGATTGTAGGAGTCTCTTATGTATATTAAATATTAATCTTCTGTCAGATATGCGACTTGCAAATATTTTTCCGATTCCATAAATAAAACCTATACTACCTATAAAAGTATTCAGCAAGAACAAAATAGGACATTCAAAATTTTATTTCAAAAATATCACAAATTATATAAATAATGCACAAAACTTCAAAAATAAAAGCAGAATGGTAATGGCTAAACAAAGATATGTAGGTCAATGGAACTATATAGACAGCCAGTAATAAACATACTTATATGTCATCAACTGATCTCCAGAAAGTATGGCAATACACTATAAGGGAAAGACAGTCACTTCACAAATTTTTTTGAGAATACTCATTATCCACATGCAAAAAAAAAAAAAAAAGGAGATTTAACTTTTTATGCCCTATTCCAAGAGCACATCTTGAGTTAGACAATCAATATGTCAGTTATTCGATAATCAAAGATGTAATGACCAAGTAAATATAAAAATGTTGACTATATGTACTACCTCGTGAGCTATACCTCTTTGAATCATTTCAAATAGGACATTTAAGTTATATACTACCTTTTAATTTCCTGAGGCTTATGGAAGATTGAAAAGTGCCAGTAGTAAAAGAAACATTTTCTCCTCTATGGCAAATTTTCTCCTTTACTCACCCTTTGACCTGAAGCCCTACTTTCAGATACAGGATATAAAAATGTCCAGCCAGGACCCAGATCCTGCCTCATTGTCTGCTTGGCTCCACCTTCTCCCATTGACTCCTAATATTGATATATTTTTGTGTATTTCAATTTCTGACCCATTGTTTTTTTGCTAATCTCTGGCCCCTCTGTAGTCAATAATCCCTCACCTGTGATTCTTGCTTCTTGACACACTGTTTTCCTTTATTTTCTGAGAAAAGTATGTTTGCACCATAATACTCTAATATGACACCAGACAAGTCAATTGACTCACAGGACAGTTCTTTGGTTTTGGCCATCAGTACCAGTGTTCTTGCTAATTGGGACATGCTTGCTGAATTTCGGACATCACACTACACACAATCTGTCACTAGTTGTCTCCCCAGTGCCCATCAGGGAGCCCTGTATTGAACCTGGCCATTAGGCTTTGCCCTCACTTGGATCCTCATGTGAGTCTTGGCTGCCTTGCCAAGTTTGCTGTCAACAGGAACTATCTAAGGACTGCAAAGTGGAATTTATGTTTTTCCCTTAATTTCAAATTCTATGAGGATTTTCCAAAATAAACTCGGCATCCTTATTCAGCAAACATCACTATGAAGTATTTTGTACTCCTGGCAGATATTTGAAGAACTGCAAAAGTTAAAGACAGGAGAGCAACTTCTTAAGCAAGAGTTTCTCATGAAATTATATTTATTGT